>NC_056735.1:987289353-987424353 GCF_019279795.1 Protopterus annectens | reverse complement strand
AATGTAATACTTCTCATTTTCACACACATACACCAGTTTAAAGGATGCAGACTTGTGTTCACTTTGCTGTTAAAGACAATTTTGTTTAATTGAAGCAGAGGGGTTTGGTATTTTTAGAGTAGTATATGGATGGGTTTGCTTGGATGGTTAGACTATTCAAACAGGGAGTGTTAGACTCCATGAGGGGTTTGAAGGATTTTAAAAGTAAGTGTTTAGTTACATTAAAAGATTTTTGTTTTCTTGTGGGTGTCTACAATAACAATTATTATGCATCTAATTAAATATGTAAGTATTAGTGTCAGTATGACTATTAATAAGCAGTTCTTTAACAAAGCAGAGATATTATACAACGCCCATATAGTTAATTTTAAGACAGTTACATCTGCACTGTTGACGTGTATGACAAGTTACATTTATTAATTGAATCTCCATAAATGTTAATGAATTAAATATCGGTAACAACAGGGGTAGTCTAAAGAAATATTTGAAGATATTTAACTCTCAAGTTATTTTTTACAAGAAACACACCTATTGACAGAAGATAAAGACAGACTTAATACTAAGTGTAACTCTATATTATGTAGTTCACAATAAAATAAAAAAATAGGAGTTGCTATATTATGGAAAAATTCTTTGCCTATGCCTAAAATCATCAACACATATATGGATGATAAAGATATGCTCTGTTACCTTAGAATAAAATAAGAGAATATTAACACTTATTAACTTGCACTGGGTTACTGGAAGAAATTAAAACTGTTGAACAACTTCTAGAACAAGTAATTCAAATTTCAAAAGGCAGCATCATACTAGCAGGATATTTTAATTGTATATTGTCACTAAAGGTTACTAATGCAACAGGTAACCAGAAAATACAGGCATCAGCAAAGACACTGTTAATATTCACTAAACTATTTCACCTTAGGGACATAAACGATTTCTCAGATCCAGAATCACTTATCTTTACCCATTACTCACATAGGCAAAGAATACAATCCAGAATTGATAGAGTATATGTCTCCAGTGAGTTGATAGATAAATTATGAAAGTTAAAGTAGTATCTTTCCCACTTTCAGATCACAGTGCAATCACTTATGAGCTGTTTTTAAAATCTAATAATAAGATTAAGATTAGGAGGATACCAGCATATATAACTTGCTTAAAGAAGTTAAAAGGACTTTTTTTATTAATGAAATTCTTTCTTTTATAAAAATTAACACTATAGGAGATATTTCAGAAATCTATCTATGGGATTCACTAAAAGCATATCTTTTTGGTAAGAGTCATAGATTGGCTATCAATAAAGAAAAACAATGGGACAAAGATCTGTGCAATATACAAGAAAAATGTGACAAATTAAAAGTGGGAAATCAGACAAGTAACAATAAGAACACAGAAGAGATTAATAATCTACATGATACATATCTGGAAATTTTAAATCATAAAAACTGGGATTAATCTAGAAAAGGTAAAAATAATTAGTTTCTTTATTAACCAAAAATATATGCATAAATTAGCCAAGTTTAACCATGAAAAGGAAATTTATTCACATAAGAGAAAGGAAAAATGATGGAAATAGAAGATATTTTAAAATAATATAGAAATTATTACAATAAAATCAATCAATATAATGTAATAAACTCAGAAAGGATAATCAACACTTTTATAAAAATATATAAAAAATAAATTATCTGATTACCAAGTGAAATTGTCAAACCTGTCTCAATGTCTGAAATTCAAATTCAAATTAACAAATTAAAACCAAACAAATCACCAGGTAATGATGGAATTATACCAGAACTCTACAAGTTACAACATAAAGAAGCCTTAAACATATTACACAAAGTTTTTTTCTATAGTTAAATATTTAACAATGTTCCTCCCTCCTGGAAATATACTCTTATCATCCCAATTTTAAAAACTAACAAAGATCTAACTAAATGCTCTTCATACAGACCAATTTCTCTCTTAAATGTAGACTATAAATTATCCCTGAGTATTCATGCTAATATATTAAAATATATTCTACCATCCATGATTAATGAGGATCAAACTGGTTTTATTCTAAATAGAAATATGACAATATCAAACAAATAATCACAGTAATTGACTATGTAAACCAAACAAAAGAGAATCTAACATTAATGAGTCCAGATAGTAATAGTGCTTTTGACTATGTGAATTGGAAATAGGAATGTCATTTTTCAAGTAATTTTACACATCTTATAAATCTTCTTCAACCAATTATTTTTCTTACATTAAAATAGATACTTTTACTTCTGATTCAATACAAATTCTGAATGGAATTAAGCATGGATGTCCTCTTTCACCCCTGATTTTCACTCTAATTATGGAACCTTTGGCTAATTTTATTAGATCAAATTTATACATAAAAGGCATTGGCATAAATGCTAATTTGGTTTCTAAAATCCATTTATTTGCTGAAGACATTCTTCTGACATTGAGTGACAGTGATAGTTCCCTTTTTTGCTGTTTTTAAGGCAATGGATGTGTTCCAAAAGTCTGGTATCTTCTTTAATGATAACAAAACAAAAATACTACCTATGTATGCCACCATTGCTAGGATAAATGATATATTTACTAAATATATTGTCAAAGAGAGAAAAATGAACTATTTAGGGATACTTATAACAGATAACATTAATAATATAATACATTACAATTATACTAACAGCATAATCAGTGATAGAGATCTAATAAATAAATGGATCAGATATTTCCTCACAATGGAAGAGAGACTATCTATAATCAAAATTATAATTTTACCAAAAATCTTAAACGTTATTCAAGCATTATTTTTACCTCCATATAAAACATGTATTAAAGAATACAACAAAGCAAAAATTGCCTTAAGTCATCATATAAAGGACTGGACAACAAGAGGGAATGGACTAGCAGATCTAGAATTATAGTCTTTATCATCTGTTATAAAAACAATAACTCTTTGGATAAATAATATTTATACAGCCAAGTAGAAAGAGTTTCTAGGATGCCTTTTCATAAAATTTAAACATAACATAAACTCTAATCATAATCTTATGCTACACATTAGTTTACATTGGTTGCTAAAACATTACTATTCAGAAGGGAGTCACCAGACAACTGACTTTTACTTTATTTCTACCATATTTAATACCTTTAGAAACTTAATTAACAGAAATGCAACATATAAAGCATGGATTTTTCTTCTTTTTTTATAATATACACTCAAAATAATATTTTCACTTCAAAGTTAGACGTAATGATTACATTTAAAGAAAAATGTGTTATATTGATTTTAATTAATGAATAATGAAAAAGTGCATCCTGTTGATTATATCATAAGTAAATATGATTTTAAGCAAAGATATCTGGTTGGATATACAATCTTGCAGACAACATAGGAGATAGTCTGTTATCCAAATTATGTAGAGTGGTGAGGAAAGAAACAAAAAGTAGCAATGACAATTATTGGAACTACTTTTCTTACATTAATAGCAGACCACCAGAAGAAGAGGATAAAAATTAATTTTAATATCTTCTAAACAGACAACTTCTTCTCTTAGATAGAAACATTTTACTTGCAAATTCTTGCATAGATCTTTATTCATACATCATGAAATTTAATGAATGTTTAAAAATTAGCAAGTTTGTTGGAGATGTGAACATGAGCTTAAAGCAGATTGGCAACACATGCTCTTTGATTCTGATTTGTGCTGTATTTACACCTTATTCGAATAACATTAATCTTTTTTACAGGTTTATCTGGGGACAATTTTGTTTTATCTAACCATTATTTCTTTTTAATACCCCTATTCCTGTTTGTGTTAAACGAATAAAATACCCTCTTTTATGGTCCATTTTATCAATTTTGAGGAAAGTTACAACCAAGAAATGGAAGAATGAAGCTACACCCTCATTCAAAGAATTCACAAATAATGCAACCAATGTATGTCATCTGGAAATTATAACCATTAAATCAAGATCTACTAAAATCACCTCCTACTATAATATGTGGGCACATTTCAAGGAACTGCTTGATAAACAAAAATAGCTATACTCATATCAATTGTAATGTATAGGAATTTTTTGAGATTTTTCATTCTTGTAAATAGTTTCTCTTGTTTGTTCTTGCTCATATTGTTCTTTTTTATGCTTACACATTTCTAAATACAACTATTGTCATGATCAATTTGTTTAGTTAAAATCTTATAAAAACTTTTTCAAAAAAAGAAAGCAGTTATGATGAGAACTCAGAATCAATGGGAAACTGAACATCTGCAATACATTTCTCTTAATACATTATTCATATTCTGCTGTTTCTAAACTATGTGCATCCTGCATAATTCCAAAGCCTCCTCATCAACTCTAGGAGTGTCCTTCAATTTTCATCTATTGTTAATTGCCTTTTTTGGTTGACTAATACCAACAGCCTAATAAGGTAATGTTGGAAATACCACCCTATCAGGTCAAACATCATTATATATTGACCTGTAAATCATCTTTAAACTGACTAACATGATTACCATCACCCCCACCCTCCAAAAAAAGTGAATCTAGTCCCCAAGGCTCCCTTTGTAACATGTCCAACATGCAGAGCTAACCATGACACATTCATCTCTATCTACAGGATGTACAAATGTATTTGTTAACTAAAGAATCTGAATGTCCACACTATTAATGGCAGAACAAGGCACTACTAATATATTACTCCAGTTCAAGGGACCATTTGGTTCTTCAAATCTTTTTCAAACATCTGTTTGTTTACATGGCCCTAACTCTCCAATTACAATTGTATCAACTTGGTGCAGTATTATCACTGTTAAAAAAATACCTGGGGTGGCCAAAGAGAACAATTCAGTACATATAAACATCAAATTATTTGGAATATTTCTTAATTTCAGAAAAGTATTATTAAAATTGACTTTAAATTGACAGGTAACCTCAAGATCATTCTGTTTCATAGTCCTTCTATTCAATATTGATTTTGCTAGTAAACCAGGCCTAATTAGAGTGCCCAAAATTTAGCCACACATATAAGGTAAAAGTTCATCCATCCACTAACTCATAGCTGATTCCTTTACTCCTGAATAATGCTGTTCTCACATGTGAGAACAGCATTAATTAGGAGAACTACACTGGTCTGTCTACATTTTATTGGTGCATATGCAATCAAGGGTCTGTAGTCTGAATTCTGAATGCTACGGTTCACTTTATGGCAGTGTGCTGGGTTGTATGAGCCAGTGCTGCACATTTGGTGTTCTTCCCCTTTTCTTCACTGTAGTTCAGCCATGGAGTTGATACATGTAAGTTCTGGAGCTTTGGCTAGGCCCTTCATAAGGGCATGCAGGAGAACTTTACTTCTTGCAAAAAAATATCTTTGTGTAATGTTTTTGAGTTATCCAAGTTAGTTATAGTTACTCCATAGTTAGGCACACTGATTCCACATTCATAAGCCTGGACAAAATCAGGGTGACAATGAGCTGTCTCTCAGCAGCCAAGATTGCTAACATTACAAGGGCCCTGAGGACCCTTAAACCAAAAGAAAATATGAGCATGACATGGTGAAGGTCCAAGATAAGATAAACAGTCTGGTACAGAGGGATATGGAAAGGGACATGTAACAGCGCTCCATAACTATTCTTTTAGTTAACAGAGTTGTAAATACTTTGCAATCATGGTTCAGTTTAGGTCAATATGAACCCTTTTGAGCATGATTCTGCCAAAATGTTAGAACTAATACAATGGCAAGTTGCTTCCAAGACAGAAGGACCTGCCGAGTGAATAGAACATAAGTTGCCAATAAGACTGAGTTTGCTTTAAAAGTTTGTAAAAATACATGAAAACACACAGACCATATAATACTAGTAACTTCAAACAAAGAAATGGTCTGGACATGCCGGAAAAGCTATATGTTATTTAATTCCAAAGTCAAGATAACATACAAGCGCTTTCACCCTGCTACAATGCTGGGCTTTTTGAAGTGTAAGAAAAACAATTAATACATCATCATATATACGGACTCCTTAAAAAGGCTCCACAATTTTCTTAAAGAGACATTCCTCTCTCTTCTCATAAATTTACTTTAAATTAAACTCCATGAAGTTGTAAAATTAGTAAAGCATATAAAAATATAAAATTCCATCCATCATCATAAAAAACCTTAAATAAAAAGTGTGAAACAGTATTTTAAAATTCATTGTCTCAGTTTCAAATGGATACTTTTCACTTAAAGGGATTTACATACACTTTCAAATCCCAATGTTACAGTGTGTAAAGTAAATTTATGAGAAGAGAGAGGAATGTCTCTTTAAGAAAATTGTGGTGCCTTTTTTAAGGAGAGAGTATATATGATGATGTATTAATTGTTGTTTTTCTTACACTTGAAAAAGACCAGCATTGTAGCAGGGTGAAAGCACTTGTATATTATCTTGACTTTGGAATTAAATAACTTATAGCCTTTCCGGTGTGTCCAGACCATTTCTTTGTTTGCTTTAAGTGTTTTTTTACCCATCCATTATTATCTACTGACATGCTATCTGGGCCTAGAATTTTTTTCTTTCCCCTTATTCATCTATGATTTGTTTAACTTCCAGCTATGAAGGAATCATATTGCCCCTTAGACAACTTTCAGGGATTTATATGATCAAAATAATCCATTGGCTGTACAGAAAAACTCATTAACAGAATCTCTCCATATACTACTGCTTAGTAACTGGCATGTGACCTCACTATTTCTTTAATAACAATAAACATTCTGCAAGATTTACTATCCTAGATGTTGCATGCTATTCTGCTGGAAGATTGTTGTTGGAGTCTAATGGCCAGATACTTCTTTCTTATAGGGGTAAGATCAACATTATTCAGATTTTGCCTTTTAATTTGATCTTTCTTTTAGTCTAATGACATATGCACTTACCACTCAGCTCCTGGATATTGTTTTTTTTAAATGTGCCTGCATCTCCAGCAGTAGTTAAACTTAATACATCTATGATGAGAGTTCAAGTGGTTCCTCAAAAACATCCCAACATATAACTTAAATTCATTATAGCATTTAGTACGCAGAACCACCCTATGACCAAAAAGACACAAATACCTTAAAAATGCATGTATGATCTCATATTCCTACAATTTCAATAAACAGATTAAACCTCCAGTCCCTCTCAAAATCCTCATTATCTAATTGTATTACTAGTAATATGTGATCATCATCCAACAAAATTATATGATGATAATCATAATCCTTTACTATATAGTGATTTTCATTAAAAATAATAATTTTTTATCATTTTTTTGTGAGCAGGAATGAAACATTTTAAAAAACAGGTTTGTCCAGACTGGAGTAATTGTAAGGCTTTATACAAGTTCATCATACCCATCACAGAGACATAGCTACTAATACATTTTTCAAGTGAAGGTAGCTTATATGATCTTGAAATACATTAAATGTAAGCCTCTGAATTCTGGGGGAAAAGTCTTAAAATATGAATAACAGATGTAGAGCATAACTGCTCTCTTTTAAAGTTGTTTTTTTTTTTTTTTTTTTTTTTTTTTTTGCAGGAGGGCAAGCCCCCACCCCTAAAGTTAGTATAAATAAATTTAATATATATAAGTCTGTTTTTGTTCATTTAGTCTCACTATTCCAAACCTCCCACAAATGGGTCTTGAAATTATAGTTTCCTATAAATTCACTTACAGTCATCTGTGTGCTTTCACAGTTTCCATTAAGAATGATATACCTACCCTTCTTATATGCTCTTTGATCCAGAAGGGGTAGAGCTCTTAACCAAGCTGCTGACCCCTCTTCACTTATCATCTGGTTATTGAATTAATTTGCTCCACAGGTAATCATAATTTAACATGTTTTAAACAATTGTCATTAGTTGCATCAAGTTTCCTGGAGTATCTAAAAGTGAGGTTTACATTTTTTTGTACAGATACAACCTCTGCTTGTTTCAAACAAGTTTGGTAACACATTAACTTTCCATAACTGAAAACTATACATACATTACCAAAAACTGCAGGCCCTCTTTGATGACCCCTCCTTTAACACTGACTCTTTCAACCAACCCTGCAAGTATAAACTAAGGTAAAATGTAAAGCATGCAGTGTACAAACTTATATACACTTCTCCTTAAAAAATGTGCATAAATATCAAATAATGTAGCATTTGCTTCCTTAAGAACAACTTCAATCAGTAAGAAACCATAAATGCAAGTTATTGTCATAATAAAGCCCTCCCAAAATGTTATAACAATAGAAACCTTACAGAACAATATTCAAACTATTCTTTAGCAAGCGGTTTCCAAGAAGGATGCAAAATGCCTCTACTCAGATAAAAAACAAGGTGGTAAAACAAAATGCTAAAAGCGATACTGAAGTGTTAAACTTTTTCTGTGTTTGCTACATGTAATCTCAAAAGATATGTGAGCATGAAAACAATGTAATAAAAGGTACAATCCTCTTTCTCCAATGATCAATTTCTATACAACACAGAAGTTCTATGTCACAGTTTGAAAAACATCTCTAATACAACAAAAAGCCTATAGCATCTGCACAAAGGTATATAAACTGTTTAAAAAACAGTATTGTAATATTTATTAGTTAGTAATATGCAAAAACATCTCACTGTCTAAGAGTTCACAACCTAGAGTAAAAGAATTCATGTTTTTAGTCAGAACCATATCTAGGATATCTACTGATATAATCTCTTCACTGACTGGGAAAGTTGTTCTGTTTTCAGATAGTTTATCAGACTGTTCTTAAAGTCATCTCACATAAAATGCATCTCCAGTCAAAATCACTCACAGTAAAAGGTAATACCCTGAAAAGGACAAACCAGTAAGCAATCACAATTTATTATAAGTTCATAGGTTCATAGGCAATTACTATGCTAACTGGCCTTGCAGGCCATTTTAACTCTAGTCAATTTTCTTTTTTATGGGGTAGCCCTGGGGTAGATTTTCTGTTCCCCATCCACAGATCTAAGCTCTGTTTGAAAATGGCAGGGACTGACTTTGTTTTATGTGGATGGGGAGTCTGCTCCACAGAAGCTGTATCCTCTGCAAAATATACCTTTCTCTCTAAACTGTTCTGTTGATGTTGCAGAAGAGGTTAAGATCCCTAGACCTAGTATTTCTGGCACCATTTGACTTGCTGATGTATAGTAAAACCATCAGTAATGGGTAGAAGGATGCCTTGTATGCCAGACTCAGGTCACCTCTTAGCAGTCTATAGGATACTAAGTATATTGACAGGGGTTTGGGTTAGCCCATGTAGGACATGTTTTTAAGGCCTTGTATCTTTTTAGCAATCTATCTCTGTGGGTGTCTCAGTTGTTTCATGTGTCTAGACAGATGCTTGCCAAACGGGGCATTATATTCAATGACTGGTCAAATGAGGACTGTTTAAATTGGACAAAGACATTCCTAGATGTTAAATAAAATTAATAATTCAATACACAGGAGGTTCAGATTCAAAAGTTTACTAGTGTACACCAGGAGGCAAAAAAAACATCCAAGTACAGAATTTTGTCTGACATGAAACAGGAAGCACACAATTTTATATAGGTTTAACATTTAAGCTATGCCCACTTTACTGACGTGATATGTCACGGGGCATCTACATCACTTTAGCTTACAAGCCTCTATTCTTTTAATCTGCTGATGCAGTATGTTTTAAAAAACTTTTCCTCTAGATACAATACGGCCTTGCTATCCAGCTGGTCAGTCATAATGTCTTTCTATAAAGTTACTTATTCAAGGTTTCATATCAGTTCGAATACAATAGCAGATTGAGTCTTTAACATACATATTTGTTCACTGTTTCACTTTCTTTACCAGCTGTGTTTTTATCTCACAAGGACAAGTTACTTCATGCAGGAAGAGAAGATTTCATTATTTACAAGGACTAGTTATCTCATCAGGAAGGAGCGGAAGATTTACACATTTAATTTCCTGACTCAGCAGATAATCACTTATGAAAAGCATAAACATTAAGCTTGCTGAGCTGGCAGCTGCCAGGGTCAGGGGTCAAAGCACACTGCAGTTTCAGAAGCTACTTGCATTTACACATGAATTTATCCCTTCTGTTATATGATTAATAGAATAAAATGCATTATAAACTACCTTGCTTCTAAACTAGCATTTTACATATATTTAAATACATATTTTTCTAACATTTCCCCCTATTAATACTTTTTATTCTATTTTTTTTTTTGAAGTATGCATAGTGTTATTTCATCTCCTAACCTTTTCCACTTAGGAATTTCAGCTAGGTGAGTCATTCAATCTATACTTCAGAAAAAGCGTCATCTGAAATCAGTCTTTCAATTTCAATATCTTGGTAGAAAGTTTCAGTAACAGATACATCAACAAAATCTTTGATTAATCTTTTCATGCAGGGAATTCTACAGCAAACACATGCTCCTATTAGGAGTATACCCACACAAATAGCAATTAGAATGTTCATTAGGATGGAACCCCACCCCCCAAACAGATTCTGGAAAAAGTTCGTCAGTGGGTTTGGGTCTGGTTCAATCATGGCTGATACTTGCTGAATTACCTCTAGGTGATTATTTATCTCGTGACGATTGTCAGGTATATAAGCACAGCATTCTTCTTTGATAAGCGCGCACGTACCACCTCTCACCGCTAGGGTGAAGTCAAGAGCCATCCGATTTTGTAGCACAACAGTTCTCATTGCATTCAGTTCATCAGTCACCAATTCTAGGGTGGAAAAAGTTGCATTACTCATTACTTTGAGAAGTTTCAACAACTTCCTCAGCTCCCAGATTGATTTGACTGCTCCATAGGCTGGTAATATTCCTGCCCAGGATATAACACTGTCACTCAAGTCCATATGAGTCAATTCGCTTTTGTCTTTTACTGAATTATGGTCTTTCCAACCAGCTTCGATCTTCCCAACTGGATTCACAGATTTCTTAACTGGACCTTCGGGCTTTCGAGCTGTTTCTTTTACGTTTCATATTTTACCCAAAGGTAATTCTGCAGTATGTCTTATTGCCGGAACCAAGTAACCCAAAAAACAACTGCCGGACCAATTCTCAGGTAACCATTTATATGCCTTTTTCCCACAAATAAAATAACAGTTTTCTACTTTAGTACTAATACGCATCAGCCCTGCATGAAACATTTTCTGATCTATAACTGACAATTGTTTAAACAAAACTGGATTTCTTTGAATGTCACTCATAGTTGTTTTCAATGAGTTTAAATACGAGTCATAATTAGTATTGCAAAAAGTATTGCCATTACTATTCTTAATATAACATCGGTAAGATATGGTTATATTACAATTGCTCCAGCCCACCTGGAGAGCGTAATTTTTGTAGAAACATACAACTCCTTTTTGTGTGATAGGTAAAAATAAAGCTATTTTATCCTGTGATCTCACAGTTCCTGTGTCGAAAAGTAAATTCTCCCAAGTCTCATTTATCCCCAAAGGGACAGCGGACATTATCAGTCCTCCATATGCTGTTGGTATAGCTGTACAAACCCAGCAATTTGAAATGTTCATAGTCTCTGCATACACACGTTTCATGGCCAGGTATGTGTTAAAATTTGGATGCCAGTCTATAGATGTCTCATCACGTCTTTTCACTTTCACTTGCGTAGTTGTTTGTAGGATAAACCACAACAAGAGGAAAATTGTCACAATTACAGTTAATAAATGTACACACAACAAAATGATTATGCAACATCTCTGGGGTTGCTTTAAACTTCTATTCACTTTGTTTTTGGCCATCTCGGTCTGGTTGTATATCAGTCACAAAGTTTTTATCAAGTTGAAAGTTCTTTATCGGTTTACAATGCATCAAATGAACCCAGGACGTCCTCTCAGCCACTCTGACTGCAGTAGGCATTGCCAACAGAACCTGGTACGGTCCCTCCCACTTTGGACTCGCCCAATTCTTCCTTTTCATCACTTTCAGCCAGACGTATGTCCCAGGAGCCAAGACTGCTTCCACAGGTCTGGTCTGTTCCTTATCTGAAAAAGAGTTAAACTGCAAAACAGATTTATTCATTAACAATTTCTTCATATACTCTGCTAATGAACTGTCATCCTCTTGTTCTGCAGGCATGAGAGCTTTCCACTGAGGCACATAATATGCTCTCCCAAAAATCATTTCAAAGGGAGTCAAACCCTTTACATTTGGAACCGTTCTCATACTCAGCAGTGATAAAGGCAGACAGTATATCCAATTCTTTTGGGTCTCCTCTACTAGCTTCCTTAACTTGTTCTTTAGGGTACCATTGTACCTTTCCACCAGTCCTGCTGACTGTGGGTGGTAAGCACAATGGTTCTTCAAGGAGATACCAAAAAATCTCCCAAGCTGGTGAATCATCTGATTCTCAAAATGTGTGCCATTGTCACTATAAATCCTCTCCGGAATGCCAAATCTAGGGATTACTTCTTTTATCAAGGCTTTTGCCACTGTTGCTGCATCTGGATTTTTGGTTGGAAAAGCTTCTACCCATTTAGAAAACATGTCTACAATAACTAAACAAAACTTCTTCCCTTCACATTTATTCAATTCTATGAAATCCATACAGATAGTATGGAACGGGTATGGTGGTATAGGAAAACTTCCTTGCTTGGTTTTAAATGCTCCTTGTGCATGGTGCTTGTTACAAGTATGAAAAGCTGCACAAAATTTTTTTGTGTAATTTGTGTATCCATATGTTTGGAATATTCGGTTTACTAACTGTACCATCCCCCCTTTTGAGACATGGCTATGCCCATGACTCAACAAAGCTGCATATCTAAATAAATTAGATGGCAATATTGGTTTTCTTTCTTTGGAAATGTACAGTCCATTCTCAAGAATTGCACCTCATTTTACCCATTTTTGTTTTTCTGCTTTTGTAATAAGTGTCTGCATTGTTTTTAACATGTCTAAATCTAAAATCTCAGAGGGTTGTAATTCCTCATTTAAAAGTAAAGTTTCTGAGTCTGAGCCTGCTTGCTTTGCAGCTGCATCAGCTCGTGCATTGTCTTTTGAAATCTTATCCTGCTGTTTTGTATGAGCTACACATTTACATATAGCTACTTTGGTAGGTAACTGAATAGATTCTAATAACTCCAAAATAAATTGCGCATGATTAATAGGTTTTCCACTGGATGTTATCATTCATCTATTTTTCCATTGTTGTGCAAATACATGTACTGTAGAAAAAGCATACTGACTGTCAGTATATATGTTTACACACTTGTTTTTTGCTAAAGTACATGCTCTCGTCAAAGCTATCAATTCAGCTGCTTGTGCAGATAAGTTGTCTGGTAAGGATTGAGCTTCTAAAATTTCAGTGTCTGTAACTACTGCATACCCTACCAGATTCTTCCCTGTAGGACCCCTTCTGCATGAGCCGTCCACGTAATATGTCACCTCAGCTTTATCCAAGGGCATATCTGTAAGATCTTGTCTAGGTAAAGCTAACTGTTCAATTTCCTGCAGGCAGCTGTGTGGTGTGCCATCCGCAGGAGTTGGAAGTAACGTTGATGGATTCAATGTCGTACATTATTCAATTGTCATATGAGGTTGGCTCAGCAGTATAGTCATACATGAAAGATGTCTAGCAGGAGAAAGGTATGCCACTTTCTCTTGCAATAAAATTATTGCAACTGCATGAGGCACTCTCAATGTGAGAGGGTGGAATAACACCACTGAGGCCGAAGCCTGTACTGCCATTGCGGCTGCAACTACTGCTTGTACACAGTGAGGCAAAGATCGCACCACTGGGTCTAACTGTGATGAATAGTAGACTATGGGGCGTTGCTTGTCCCCATGTTGTTGTGTCAATACTGACGTCATATATCCTTGCTTACAATCTACGGTCTGAAAGAACTGTTTGTGATAATTTGGAAGTCCTAAAACTAATGAAGAAGCTATCAACTGCTTCAACCTTCAGAAAGTCGTTTCTGCTTCAGTTGTCCATTGTAAAATGTCTTGTGCTGCCATTGGTGTCTTATATATCAAATCAGTCAGTGGAGCAGATTCCAAAGCATAATTTGGTATCCAGCTCCAACAAAAATTAGTTGTACCTAAGAAAGACATAATTTCTTTCTTGGTTGTTGGTTTGGGTGCTTGCAAAATCGCTGTTTTTTTTTCCTCATCTAGTATTCTACCTTCATTGGATATTACATATCCCAAGTATCTAACTTGTTTTCTCCAAAGTTGTAACTTACTTTTGTTTACTTTGTGTCCGTGTATTGCTAAAAATTTCAATAATGCTACAGTATCCTCCCTGCACTGTTGCTGGGTGGGGGCTGCTAGCAAGATGTCATCTACATAAAGTAGAACTTGACTACCTCCCGGTGGGGTAAATCCTGCCAGGTTGCTAGCCATTTCTTGTGCAAAAATTGTTGGGCTCTCACAATATCCCTGTGGTAGTCAAGTGTATGTATACCTTTTACCCTGAAATGTAAATGCAAACCAATATTGACTATCAGGATGTATAGGTATTGAAAAGAAAGCATTGCTAATATCTACCACAGAGAAATACTTCTGTTGCGGTTCTAAATCATTTAACAAAGTATGTGGGTCTGGCACCGTGGGTGCTCTAGGTATTACTGCATTGTTTACAGCTTGTAAATCTTGTACCATCCGCCATTCCCCGTTTGCTTTTTTAAAAGGAAATAGGGGTGTATTACATGGTAAATCAGGAGATTCTACCAGTACTCCTTCTTTGAGTAATGCTGCTATTATAGGCTTAATTCCTATTTCTGCATCCTTTCTCAAAGGGTATTGTCTTTTCTGTGGTCTGAAAGCTGACTTTGGGGTTATTGTAACTGGTACTGCTGTTCGAATAAGTCCTACATCTGACTTGCCTGTTGACCAGAGAGTTGTTGGAATTTCACATAAGGTCTTTTCTTCTTCTTCTTCTAATAAGAATGCTAATCAGCTGTCCTCGCTAGATTGCAAGTGTACAGCTGGATGTGTCTGTGTCAACCAATTAAGTTTTTGTTTTTGTATCCCTTGTTCTGACAGTTCTAAATCAGTCTGTTTCTCCCATCTTGTTACTTTTTCTCCTAAATCTGCCCATTTAACACTTTTGTTCTTTGTCAAGCTGACATGTGGTAACCAATTTGATCTATACAATGCAAGAAATTCTTGAGGTAACGAACAGCTAATTACACTGTTCCCTTCAGTATCCCAGTACAAAGTACGCAAAACCAATCTAGTTGCACGATTTCTAAACAGTTCTTGCTCATACTCTCTATCAGGTCCTGGTGTGGTACAGTAATATAGAGTACAGTGTAACAAATGCTGTTGATCAGTGTCAAGGGAGGGGGCTTTACTGATGGCTACATTCATCAGTTCCTCGGTTACTGCCCCTGGACCAGTCGTGACTAGGTCGTGGCTGTACCAATAACAAGTTTCACCCTCCGATCGCACTACAAAGGTATCAATTCGTCTCTGTGCCTCCATGCCTTGTACAGTTGGAACTACTGCTATGCCAAATATCTGCATAAGGTCCCCGCCCAATAGGTTTACTGGACACTTTACAGAAACAACAATTTTACTTGTCTGGGTCATACCTGAAACAGGGTCAGTTATTGCTATATCATGGGAAAGTGGTTCCCTGTATAGCTGTCCATTTGCGGCTTTTACTAGTATATAATCAGGTGATTCGGAATGTTCTGGTAACTTGGAGGGGTGTATCAAAGTCCGTGACGCTCCTGAGTCACATAGGAATTTGACTTCCCTTCCCTCCACCAGAAGTGTAACTTCCGGTTTCGTATCTGCTAAGTAGAGCTCTAAGCTCAATAATGCTAAGTCCAAAATTTCACTTTCTTCATCCTCCATATCTACTTGCACTTCCTCTACTCCTTCTATCACATTTACATTTGTTTTCTGTTTATTAACTTTTCCTGATGATTTCTGACTTTTATTTGATGTATCCTCACTATCATATAGTCAGTCTTCATCTCCCTTATCTTCTGTAATTACCTTTTTATTTTGCCTACAATCCCTTGCTAGATGCCCATTTTTCCCGCATTTGAAGCATTCACCTTTCTTTTTCCTCTCTTCAAAATCTTCTGAGCATTTATCAGACTGTTTGTTTACCTGGGCATTCTTCTTGCCCTTTTTACCTGACTGTAATACAAATACTTCAGCTCCGTCTTCAGCAGTGAAGACTTGCGCCTTCTTTTTCTTTTTACTATTAAAATGTCTCTCAGCATGCCTAGTGTATTCGAGTAAGGCTTGTAGCCTCCCTGTTCGATGATCTATCATATGCTTCGTAATGAAGCTACTAATAGGTGCAATGCAACCTTTCAAAAATGCATTTTTTAATTGTTGTTCATACGGGGAATCATTCGTTTGGTTCTCAGGAACCGCCATACCGCAATGATTATTAAAACATTCTAATAATCTAGCATAATATCCATCTATTGTCTCATTTTCCTGTTGTATGCATTGATTAATGCAAGTCCAGTCTGCTCTAGGTTTCCATTTCTCAGAGATTTGGTCTGTAAGACCTTTCACTCTGTTGTCTAACTCTGCGTCACTATATGGGAGTGGCCTAAGTTCTGCATTACGATGATTCCAGGTGCCACAAATCATGTGCCAATCTGGACCTATAATTTGTCTTACTACTTTTTCTACTTCTTCCCCATTCAAGTGGTAACTTAACCTCATGCCTTGTAAATCTTCTAAAAATTTTGTAAAATTAACTTTCGGATGGGGGATTCCCTCAGTAGCCTTCCGGATGTCTTCCGGTGTCCATGGTCTATATACTAAGAGTGTTGGATCCTGCCCTTCCTGTCCTGCCTGAGGATTTGGAACTTCTATAAGTGGGCATATTTCTTCCTCACTCTCATCCTGTACATTTCTCTCTATTTAGTATAATTCTGTGCCCCTATGTGTTTTACGTGTTCGGGACCTAGTCTCAATTGGATCTCTAACAAATGATTGTGATCTTACTGAAACTTCAGGATAATGCAGAGGTGGACCAGCCTGTCCACTCACTTCATATCCTGAAAAGGGTAAGGGAGGGGGCAAGGGAGGAGGAGGAGGAGCTGTAGCTATTACCAAGTTATTATCCTCTTTGTCTAAAAATAATGTTTTTCAATTTTTAAGCTTCTGTTCTCTACGATTTGCTTCCTCAATCCACCTGTGTGCTTGAGGAATGCCTAGTTGGCGTTGCTTTTTTGCCTGACCTCCTGCATCAGATTTAAGCTGTTTAAGGAGTTTAACTAGTGAAGGTTTATCTAGTTTACCATCAAATTCATATTAATTGAGGTATATGAAAGTGCCCAATGGGCCAAGCAATGCATGTCCAATTTCAGCAATGCACCTGTAAGTTGCACTGGAAAATCTTCTATCGCCCAGAGAATACGATATGCTACTCCTACTTCCCAGTGTCCTCCAATTCTGGGGGAAAGGAAATCAAGTGGGATAATGGCTAGACTGTCATTGAGGAGACTGGCCCAAGAAAAAAAGAACAAAAACAGTTTAGTCACATTGGTTTTATGATGCTGTGGAGACATCCTCCACATCAATAGGAAACAAACCAACTGACTGCAATGCAATGAAATGGATGCTTGCTTTCCTGTTTTCTTTTTATTTATTTTCGTTTCTGATTACAACAATGGTTCTATTATTCCTAAAGATAATACACTGCTGCTGTAAATCCCACAGTCAAACCTTTTGATGCAGGAATTAGAACACGTTACCCACGTTCCTTATTTACTTAGTCCTGTCTTGTGGTCCAGTAACTTACATATGTGTGAATCACTTCACCTGTTTTCAGGTATAACATAACAAAGAAAGTAAAATGATAAGCAACTACACAAAGCACCAGTTAAATGCATAGAAAGGATTCTTGCAACCAGAAGTCGCTATGACTGCTACCTTCCCACAGTGGCATAGTTTTAGTTATTTAATAAAGCAAGTATATTTTCTTTGTGTTAGTTTGGTGATTAATTGGTTCTTGGCAAGCTATCACAAAGAAGTTAAACTACACACTATGCAGCATAGTACCAAAATCAAGGCATGCCAACTTGGCAGTAGTCTGACATATGCTCACAGTCATGATTTAATTGTATCAGTTAGACATGCAACATTATAGTACGCTCTTGTCTTACTATTATTTATTGCTCTTCTGATAAATTCCTGACTGAAATCTCTCCCTCCCATTACTCCCATTATGACTCACTTCACTCTAGCTATGTATCTAAAGTTTGGAACTCCTACTGACCTCTTTCCAACATATCAGCAAACCCAACCTCTTCATGTCTTCACTTAAAACATATTTTCTTGCCTGGATCCATCAAGAAGGGAACAGACTTCTTACTGTATCCCAGATGACTTGGTTTTAACTAGTGACTCCAAGCACAGGATTGAAAGGGGGTGTGGTCTTCTCACTTCTGCCTGGGGGAAGGGGTTGAGCACACTTGCGGATACACTGGGTCATGTTAACTTCATGGAGAGATAAGGAAACTCAACATTCTTGCCTTAGGAGGGTGGATCTGAGCTGCTTTGAAGGATGAGTGATAGAGCTTTTTAAGTATTCTTGTTGGAATATACATACTACTCATGATTATATGTATTCATGATGAAACTGACAAAAAAAACTCTATTCTAAATTCTGATCTATATATTTCTGTTTAAACATATAAGTATAACTTGGCCAATTCCAGAAAGTTAAACATTACTGCAATACATCTAAACATGTTTCACCAATAATTATGTAACAACAAAGCAAATAACCTCCTTGCATTCACTGTTAACTGAGCCAGTCCTCAGTACAGTACACAGAGCTCTCATACCTCCAATCAGTTTCTCTTCATACTAACACTAGAGTTGCTACATCTTAGGCAAAGGGGCATATGAAGGGACAAAAAAGCCAGGTTTCACACACACTGACACTAACAACGAGACTCACAACAAACTCCAGCAGCCCTGTATAGGATAAATGGAGGGCAAGAAAAATTATGGAAAACATAAAATGTAAACCTTTATAAAAATGCAAACCTTATTCTTAGTAGCCAGTATTTATGGGAGGAACAGCTATGGAACCACACAATAACATCTAATTTTATAAGCTAGAAGCAAATTGAGAATTTCAAGAGAAATATTATACATTGTTGAATGCTTTCCCAAAGCCATACTGGTAACAGCAGATGCAAATCCCGGGACTACATGGCAAAAGTTGAAATCTCTTATAGCAACATGACAAATACAAAGTAATGGCTAGAAAAACAGGTTATATTCGTATAAACTCCCACTAATATGAGTCTAACATGCATATTTATTCTCTCACTACTATCAACAATGGATATGTTTCCAAGGACACTTCCCACACTGCTTGCATTACTGCCTCAAAAATATTAAATTAATACCTGCATATTCGTTAAATATAAATGTACCGTTTCTCTACTTTACACAGCTAAAGCCTAGAAGCATTGTTTTCCATTAATAGATGTGTAAGTCAGCCTTAACATAATCTGCAAAAGTTTATGACATAGCTTTCAACTTTTCTGCGCAGGTATTAACTTAAAAAATCCAAAAATAATGATGGACAAAGGCCCAGAATTAGGGGCAATTTTTACATATTACACTAATTTACCTGGAAGTTAACAAAACAACAGATTTTGAATCAAAATGGATTCCCTAAAGAAAAAGTATGAAACACATTACTGATAGACATCCTAAGTGATTTACCAGAAAACTGAAAATTTTACAGCAGACAGGGCAATAACCTGAGGCAAAACAAGGGATATTTTATAAATTTAGACAGAGTTGCGAGCTGTGGTTTATGAGGAAACACTTTTGATAAATGGTCTTACCTATACAAGGATGGCATAACCCATATTTTTTATTCCCCCTTAACATTCCCTGCTTCCTAGATAATACCCAAGCTACTGTCCTTTTTTGTCTCATACATATATAGTTGAATTACCTTCTGCTATCTATTTTAGTTATTCGTAACCTTCCTATTCAGTTCCCTCCTTTCCTCTCTTGATCATTTACTTTCTTTATTCTGTCTTCTCTTATTCTTTTCTTCAACTACTATGCAGTTAGGATCCCATCTCTAGAGAATTTGCAAAAAGAAACTTAACTCCAGCATACCTGTTTCCATGTATAACATTTCTCAGAAATGTTCTGCACATTTAATTTAAACACAGTGATAAAAATCTGATTTAGTGAAAATGCAAAACAGTACAAACAGATAATTAAGCAACATTAGTGAATTTTTGTTTATAAATACAAGAAAAGTAAAATTCATGTTTACCTAATTTCATGAGTCTCTTCAACCTGTTGTCTAGTCCAAAAAAACTCAGAGCAGACTAATTAAAAATCATCTAGAATGTTGCAATGTCACAAACATTTCTATGACATCCTTACATGCTGTCATCTGCCCTGAACAAAGCTCCACCCACAACCATGATTGGCATCCAACTTGGAATGCCTGTTTCAGAATTTAACAAGTTACTGTGAAGCCCTGGTCATAATCTTGAATTTCTTTGCTAAGACACTGGGACAAAGCCAAAAATAATGGGGCAGGGCAGGGGCAGAGGTACAAAATCAGAGATATTTTTAAATATTACTCTAATTTGCTTAAAAGGATAGAACAACATGTTTTGTAAAAACATGCATTTTATGAGCACTAATAAAGAAAGAAAGTCCAAAGTCTGTTTCTAAAGACTGCAATCATTGGTGATTTTGCAGAAAATCAAACATTTTATGAGGTACTGAGCAAAAAACTGAAACAAAATTGTGGACATTCTGTAAAATTAGTGATATCTTAGAGGTGGATTTCAGGCTGAAACAAAAACATGCAGAATCTGACTTCCTCAACGCACATTCCATTGCCTCCAATTTTGCATTCAAAAGGGTGCAACATTAAGCAATAATACTTTACACATTGTTTTTGTACTTAAAACCTTCATCAGTGCAACCTATTTTTAGGAAAGAGAGTTGATGTCATACAATATAGAAGATTGGAGGATGAGGGGAAAACAAGACCTGCAGCCCTTTTAATTTAAAAGATTGAAAGAATTGCATTTAGTAAGTTATAACATGAGTGCTAAAGGAAGGATTTACATATTTAAGAACCTTTATTAAAAAAACACTATCATGGTTAGATCATGCTTAAAATAAATCACAAGAAAATGAGTAACAGAAAACTGCAACACTTTTTGTGTAAAAGGGTACAAATTGCATTCTGTATAAGGTGCATCAGTTTGGGTTTACAAATGTCGTTAAGATTCAGAAGCCTCAAGTGTTTCAACAGGTATGCCCTTTTATCAGTTTTGTACACTAATTCAAAAAATATTTTCCAAAGTAAGTTAAATTTTGCTTCAGAGGTCCCCATTACGTCTAAAGGGATGCAAAAAATGCTATGATTGTAACTATTGTAGCTATTGTAAATACATTATGATAGCCTGTAAGTCTGTTATAATCAGATAAAGACTGATTTTCATGCCATTTTTTTTCATGCAAATCAAGGGATGCTGTTTATGTAGCCTTATGTACACAATGAACTGGATTTTATATAAAACTACGAGAGAATTGCAATACAGGATTTATGAAGCCATTCCCCATTCTGGTATTATAGACAAGCTCACCAGCCTGAACATGGACCCCTATGTCACAGGATGGGTTGCCAACTGGCTCATAGGTGGAACCCACATGGTGAGAGTTGAGGGAGCTAGGTCTGTCTCTGGACCGGTTACAGGTGGTGTTCCCCAGGTCTCGGTCCTGGGACCCCTCCTGTTTGGCATGTGCTTCTTGGGGGTGCAAGCAAGCACAGGAGGACTGTGGCTGACCAGGTTCACAGACAACTGCAAGCTGGGGGCTATAACAGACTCTCCAGCTGACACCAACATCCTCCAAAGGGGTCTCACTGGGATGGATGTCTGGTGTCGAAATCATGGCCTCAGACTAGATGCCGGGGGGGTGCATGGTCATCCCCTTTGGAAAAAACAAAGTACCCAAGAACTGCCACATAGGTAGTAGTTCCCTAAATATGGAAGACGTGATAAGGGATCTGGGGGCCCAGGTGGATAGTGGTCTCTCCTTTGATGGTCACATTGCCGGGGTGGTTAGGGAATCCTTCTGCATGGCCCACCTAGTCACAGGCGGTTCACATCCAGATCAGGAGAGGTCATTGTGCCCCTCTACTCATCACTCATTGGACCCATCTTGGAGTGCAGTGCCCCATTTGGGATGTACATTGCGGGACACCCGCAGCGGCTGGAGGGACTGCAGAGGTGCCTCACTGGGATGATCAGTGGCCTCAGGCAGATGCCTTATGCAGCTCGACTGGAGAGGCTCCAGTTGTGCTCGGTTGTGCGCTGCCTGCTCAGAGGTGATCTCTGCCTGATGTGCAGGGCCATGTCCAGCCCAGGGTTGATGGACATGCTCCATCTGGGGAGTGTCTTGTCACCTTAGGCCACGTGCTCTAGGGATCTAAACCTCACCACAACAATGGATAGGGCATGCTGGAGGGATGGATTCCTGTCCCGGAAACTTCCCATGCTTTGGAACGGGATCCCAATCTGTGTTAGGCAGAGCTCCTCCCTAGCACTCTTCAAAAGAAACCTTGACAAGTGGATGGGAAGTGGAGGGTTTACCTCAGGGATCGCTTCAGTGGCTCTGCTGGACAGAGGCACAGAGAACTAATCTAAGGGGGCGGTGAAAGCCAACATATTCTGGCTGGGCTTGTAAATGCCTTTGGGCAGATAGCCTAGTACCCACCTATGAACCTATGCATGCTGCAAGCATCAGTGACAGTAAATAACTTAATATTGCAGTGATAGATTATGTCAAAAGATTTTTTTTTTTATTAAATGTGCTGCTGGTGATATTTTAGAATGGAAGGAATGTTGTTAGCAAGTTAAGCTAGATGCCTGTGGATTTCCAGGTTTAAATAATTATTAACATTTTAAAATTTACCTTGAAAAGAAACATTTGAAACACTTATCTGTGAAAGAATGTGGGTACAAAAGGATAAAACTAGTGTCTGTGATATTTTACAATCACAGTGAAGAAATAGTATATGTTATGACTTTCTCAGTGTTACTTTATTATTAGAATTTCAAAATATCCTAATTGCAAATGTCTTTAGAATAATTCTTCTGAAACATAAAAATGTATACGATCCAAATTCATAACAATATGAGCATGAGCACCAGAATGTTTTTTTTTTTTTCTAAGAAACCATCAAAGGCTTTAAAACACGGTTTTGAATTGCAAAAGATACTGCAACAGTGATGTAATCATGAGTGAATCTGACGTTTGTGAACAGACTATGGAAAATGTCTTTGCTGACTTTCAACCCCATCAGGCCACCCCAGTGCAATTCCCAATACTGAAAACTGCTGCCACCTAGCCAAAATAAAATACACACATTCAACAATATGTTTTGGTTGTTTTGTCAAATGCATGAGCCTTATTCTTGAGTAGTGAGGTTACCCATCAAGAAAACAAGAAAAGGAATACATGAGAGTCATGGGCTATGCAACAGCTATCCAGAGTTCTTCTTATGTCTCTTTTCGCTACCTCTTAGAGGCAATATATGACCTGAAGTCAAGATATCATATCACTGTAAATACTATAAACATGATCCTTAGTTTTGTAAATAGCAAAAATAGTAGTTTGACCACATGGACCACATATCTAGTATCTAGCAAATCACTATTGTTACGTGTTTTATTACTGATTGTTTGTTACAGTCTATTATTGTATCTAAAGAACTCATTAAGGTTTATTAACAACTTTGTCAAAACTAGAGCTAACACTGTAACATAAAACAGTTGCAAACCTTCAGTTAATATATGCAATGCATAGAAAGCCTTACATTTGGAACCCATTTAAAACTTGCTAATTCCTGCATACTGTTTAGTAATAAATACAAGGCTCACCTAAATAGTTTACATTACACCAGTTCCCCAAAAAAAAAATCATAATGCCTAATACAACTTCATAAGATTTCTACCCTAAGCCATATTAAAAACAATACAAAAAAAACCTTACAGGGAGCCAGTTATGATAAGAATTCTGAGATAACAGACTAGAGAGAAAACTGAGGTTTTCCTCATTGCAATTATTTATTTATTTATTTATTTATTTATTTGATATTTGGTGACTGGGAAAGTCTGACTGGGTCAGCAACCAATTTTCAGCGGAGGCCCGGGGAGAAAACCTCCAACAGAGAAGACAACAATTAAGTTTAAGTGATACAAATAATAAGCTTGACTTATTAACATAAAAATAAAAAGTAGAACAAAGCTCTACTAAAAAGAATATTAACACTTTAAGTACAAAGTACAATAATAAAAATTCAGCTAATGTTGACATAAGATAAAAGCAGAGTATTGCAATAACAAGTATATACATAATACAGAATTTAAGTGTATACTTGCATTAACATCAAAATGTACAAATACAGACTGTGAGTGTATGCTCACTGTACCATAAAAGACAATGCTATGATCCAGAGTTTCATTTTATGAGATTCATAAATAATGTAATATATTGTTTGATTATTCTAATTTGATAGCTAGGTTTGCGGTTGTATTAATGCAAAGGTTATAATGAATAAGAACAGTTAGTATAATTATTGTGAGAGACTATGGTTAGCTGCATAGAAGTAAGGGAATTATAGACTGTGGTTAATGAAGTTGGAGTTAGAAAGTTTAGAAGTACACAGAGAGCATATAGTTGTTGAGGGTACTGTACTGATAAGAAAATGATATAGTGAGAAAAAGAAAGGTTAGAGCAGCTAAGAATAGTGCTAGGTTGAGTGAGAAAGGGAGAAGTATAGGATTTTGCAAGGGAGGAAGTGGTGAAACAGAGTAGGTTGGTTTTGAGGCTGTAGTACATGGGAGCTGCTTATGGGCAAATTTGAAGTTTAGAAAGGGGATGGTGGGGGTAAGAGGGGGGTTGTTTAGAGAAAGAGTTGTAAGTAAAAGTAACAAGGAAGCAAGAAAGGGCTTTCTTGCCCAGTCAGACTAACCCAGTTAACAAATGTCAAATAAATAATAAATAAGTAGGAGCAGATGCTAGTGGTAGAGTTGGTTAGTTTATGTTAAGGCTGAGGTATAGAGGATGGAGGTTAAGGAGGGGGATAAGAATTAGAGAAGATGAGGAAGGGTATAGGGAAGGGGGGATAGGTTAAAGCAAGGAGGTGTAGGGAGGAGTGGCCTATTAGTATAAGTGGGAAGGAGGAGGTGAAGTTTATGGGAGGTAGTATGCTGAAAAACAGGTAAGGGAGTATAGGCAGGAGGGAGACATAGGAGAGGTGTGAGTCAGATGAAGTGGGAGAGATGAGAATATAGGGAAGGGAGAAGACCAGAGAGCTGTGAATCTAAAGAAAGGGGAGGGATAGGAGAGAAGGAGTGTAGATAAAGTTGGAGAGGTGATTTGGGGGGGTTATGATAGGGATAAGGTTTTTGCAGATGAGAAGACGGGGAAAATGGAAGAAGATGGTTGAAGTAGTAAAGATACGGTAGGAGAGTAGTGAAAGTAGAGGTGGAAAAACAGAGAGTGTAATGGGAAAGGGGGAGGTTACTGGTTGCTTTTGGAACAAGAGCAGATTGGTGAATTGAGGAGGTGATTCTTTAGAGTGAGCTTACATTTACTGAGGTTGTCAATGGATCTAATATTTATAGGTAGGTCATTTCAAAGTTTTGCAACAGTATAAGAAGATAGACACTGTCTAGCTCTTTTATTTGCTTTGTATGTTGCTATGAGTTGTTTACCTTTAGATCAGAGGGCCTTGACAGGTGTGTAGGTTTGGAGAACTGATTTTAAGGCAGGACAGCTTTCTCGTTTGTTTATCATTTTATGAGCGACTATTAATTGTAGGTAGTCTATACGATAAGGGAGTTTAGCCAACTGAGTTCCTTAAGAGCTGTGCACTGGTGTGTGTAGGAGAATTGGCCTGTAGCAAATTCAGTAATTTTGTTATAGCAGGACTGAAGCTTGTCTTCTAGTGTCTTCTGAAGATTTTTTAAACTGGGGAATTCCATATGGTAGTGAAGGAAGTAAGTGGGTTGTGGCTAGTTCTGTCTTTGTGGCTGTTTCCATAAAATGTTTGCATCGATAGAGCATCCCTGTTTTGAAGTGTGTGTTTTGACAGCATTGTGTATGTGTTGTTCAAATGTGAGTTTATTTTCTATTGGGATTGCTAATATCTTAGCAAATGTTACAATTTCAGTTTCTGTGTTGTTCAATGAGTATAGATGAGAATGTTCTAGGTGTGAAAATGAAGGATCAGATGAGAAGGCCAGAAATGTGGAAAATGTATAAATATAGTTGGAAGTATAGAAAACTCCTGGAAGAACCTCATGATGATCAGGATCCAATGCAGGAATGGTTAAAGACAGGTGAATGCAAACCAAAAGATGAAAGGTTAATATTGGCAGCCCAAGATAGTGGGCTACATACACACTGGTATACAAAGTCCACTGAACATGTGGGAGAAACAGACAAATGTAGGTTTTGTAAAACAGAATTGGAAACAGTTGCACACCTCTTTTCTGGTTGTGACATACTTATGGCAGAAGGACTGTATACTGAAAGGCATAATAATGTGGCAAGACTGTTGCACTGAGGATTGTTCAAATATTATGGTATGGTATTGAAGTGGCTGAAAAACACTAGAAACATGAGCCACAAAGCGTCATAGAAAATGATAAAGTCTACATCACATGGGATCTCCCATTACCAACAGTTCAAAGATAGATGCGCGAAAACCAAATATAGTGGTCCATGAAAAGAAGACAAAAGTAGCATTGATTATTGAAATTGCTAAGCCCAGTGACTACAGTGTCTTGCATACAGAAAGACACAATGTCATAAAATATCAGGATTTGCAGGCAGAAACGAGAGTAATGTAGAAGAAAGATACCCAGACAGTTCCGATAGTAGTAGGAGCAATGGGTCTTATACAAAAGAATCTACAATTGTATTTAGATATGTTACCAATACATGTAACTCCATACAAATTGCAGAAGGGGCCATTACTGGGCACATTGAGGGTGCTATGAAAAACATTTCTGGCTCACATCAAAGATTGAAACAATACTGATTTCATGAACTTTAATTGTACTTTGACTTAGGAATGGGGTCCAGTCCCATCATGGCATTAGAAACCCAAAAGACTTGGAGAAATTAAAAGATTCTATAGAACTCAGTGGTCAGAATGGAGAGATAATAAATCAGAAAGAAAAGCAGAGTAGTATTGCTGGAAATTAATTCATCCTGAAATCTTGGTGAGTACCTTCACAAGGTAGACCCTGTTTTTCACAAAATCTTACCAAGACAACACTGATATATAGATTGCATTTTATATAGTACATATCAAAAACAGAAGTTAGTTAGAAAATAAAAAAGGTAGTTGGTGCACAAGACCCAGAATAAAAAAGTGTCCAATCCTGGTAGGCACACTGGTACCAGGACTGGGAAAAAATGACAGTGTGGAATCCTCAAAATAAGGAAACATTCCTACAATGGGACTAGGCCAGGCCCAGGGGGAGGATGCCTCCTTGTTGAAGAAGGAAGTAGTAATCCACAGAAATCACAAAAACTGACAGGCCAGAAAAAGAGCCCCAAAGACAATGCAGTGGAGTACTGAGGATAAGAAAGAAATTCTGCATTGTTTCTATTATGCAAGAAGCCCAGAATTTTCAGAAAGAAGATATAGAAAAAGACAAACTATCAGAAGATTCAAATAAAATTTGTGTTCATTAATATAAGACATTTATGAAAAACATTATATAGACCAAGAAACCTTGGGGCATTTGAAAAAAGAAGCGACTGAGGAAGCATAAAAATATAAAGAACGAAATCTAGAGATTGCTGAATGGTATAAAAAGAAATATGGACATGTGAAAGAAAGCCAGATCTGCTGTGGTGTAATATCTATGCCAAGGAGAAAGCCAAATTAATCAATACAAAAAAGCAGCCCCAAACATAATCAAATGGAAATACAAGCAAAGGCATCTAGATACGGAAAATGTTACAATACAAAAAGTAAGATTACAAAGAGGGAATGTAGAACAGAAGATTAGTAAAGTGGAAGTTAAAAAAATAGAATGTGAAGTCATGGAATACATACAAAGTGAAGGATTTAGTGTAGAAAGTCTAACACAAGTTATATCACAACATGATGGAACAACAAATCCCCAAGTAAGGAGAAACAGGAGTAGCTGGAGACATCTGAAGAAGACATATGGACATGAGAAAGAAAAAAAGATTTAATATGGTGAAATATTTATGCAAAGGATAAACAAAAACTAATAAATAAAAACAGAACAGCACCAAAGATTTTTGAAGAGAAATACAGGCAAAGGCATCCAGATATGGAAAATGTTACAGCACAAGAATAAGAAAACAAAGAGGAAAAATAGAAAATAGGTTTAGTAATGGAGAAGTTAAAGAAATAGAAACTGAGGTTGGGGATTACCTGCGAAGTGAAGGATTTAGTGTAGAAAATCTAACTCTGATAACATCACAGCAGGATAGAGCAATGGATCCCCAAATTAAGGAGAAACCAGTGGACCAGGAAAAATGTGATAGTTTAGTTGAAGTTGCACAGCAAGGGAAGGAACAGGAAACTGTGGCAACTCTGGCACAGTCAATGTTGTGGAGAGATAAGTAAGTGAGTTCACATATGAAAGAGCAATGGATGGCACAGGATGAAATTGAAGAGAATGTGGTACAGGAGGATGCTTTGGAACTTTCTATGGAATGTCCACAGGAAATGAAGATCAAAGAATGTGCCCTCAGTTTAGAAGAAAATGATCTAAGAGAAGAGTTGCTTTTTTAATGGAGATGGACAGACATGTTAAGATCAATGAAAGAAATAGACTACAGAAAGTCAATAAACCCCCCCAAAAAATTAGAAGTCTGATTAAACAAATGAACCACAGTAATTAGGACAGTTCATAGAGATCTGTGCGATATAACAGAAGTAAATAGGATGTATTACTGTGCAGCTAAATTATTAACAGATAAACTCTTACCACAAAAACACATGGCAGTAAGGGAAAGGAAGGGGAGAAATAAAATGCCATCATGGAAGTATCGAATAGAGAATCCTATAAAGCAATTAAGACAAGAGGTGTCACTGTTAGAAGAGTATAGAAGAAGGAACAGATCAATAAATATAGTTAGAAAGATAGATGTGATAAAAGCAATGAACAATGTGCAGTAACAGAAGGGATCAGGATCATGCACTATTGCAAAAAATAAACTAAAAATATCAGCACGGGCAGAAAAACTTAGAAAATATGCTGATAAATATAAAGTAAAAGTACAAAATAAGCAATTTATCGATAGATCCAAAAGAGTTTTATAGAGAATTGGGAAACAAGGCAAAAGGAATTGAAACACCACCAAAAAAGAAGAAATAGGTACATTTTGGAGAAATATCTATGAAGATCCTGTGGAACATAAACAAAATGGATAGAAGAAGTTAAAGAAAGAATAAAAAGTTCAAATGTACAGGATATGAAATGGGTGAAATAACAACCAGAGAGACTGAAATAAAGTTAAGAAAAGTTCCTAAATGGAAAACCCCAGGTCCAGATGCAGTACCTAACTTCTGGCTAAAAGTATTAAAATCTTTGCATGAAGATTTAGCCATAAGTAAGAACTATTTATATGAGTACTTCAAACAGTCACCAACCTGGTTAACAATAGGAAAAGCAATACTCCTACTTAAGAGTGAACCTGCAAGCTACCCTAAAAACTATAGACTAATAACTTGCCTTCCGACAACATATTAACTATACACTGATGCCAATAGAGTTTATAGTCGTCTATAAGAAAACTCATTTATGGCAATAGAACAAAAGGGTAAGAAAAGAAAGTCATATGGAACAAAGGATCATTTGCTGTTAAAGTCATAATGAAGAAAAGTAAAAAGATTAAAGAATCTAAGTATGGCATGGATAGACTACAAAAAAGCATTTGACAGTATCCCACATACATGGATAAAAGTACTTAAAAATGTGTAAGATGCACCCTACACTGGTCAGTTACATTACAGCAACCAGGAGACAGTGGCAAACCACTTTGCAGATAAGCCATAATAAAAGACAAATTATTATTCCAGGGATAAAAATTCAAAGGGCGATATTCCAGGGTGACTCTGTTACCGCTGCTCTGTTATCTTGCACTGTCTACTTAACAGATTAGGTCATGGCTACAGTTTGACTCCCAGAAAACACCAATGTGTAAAAAGTTCCTATCTTCTTTTTGTGGATTATTTAAAACAGAATAGTTCATGAGATGAGGAACTGAAAGTACAATTGCAAGTGGTCAAAACTTTTTCAGATGATTTAAGAATGTCATTTGGTCTTGATAAATGTACAAAGGCAACCTTTAAAGAAGGAAAGCTGCAGCACCAAGAAAATATCAGCCTTGGACAGGAAAGTGATATAAAAGAATTTGAGCAAGAGGGAGTGTATAAATTCATGGGTATTGAAAAAGGATCAGCAAGAAAACATGCACAAATGTGACTAACACTTACTAAGGAATATTTTACAACACTAAAATTAATACAGAAAACAGCACTAACAGCTAGGAACAAAGTCTAAGCTATAAACTAACTTGCTCTTCATGTCGTTACAGTTTTGGAGTGAATGACTGGCCCCAAAAGGTTCTGGATTGGTTAGAGAGAAAAACAAGAGGGATGCTTTATGCTCATGAAATGATTTATAAAAATCAATGCATACCAAGACTACATATTCCCCGTTCTGAAGGAGGTATGGGCCCCCTCAAAACTGACTACATGTTTACATCTGCAATTATAGGGCTACATGCATATCTGCTGACCTCAGAAGACCCAAGTGTAGTGAAAGTTTTAAAACATGACGATAATAAGTCTAAGATGACTTACTTGCTTAGTTTAGCAGAAGCTTATCGGTAAATCAGGCAGCAAATGATTGTGCCCAAAAAAATAACTAAATATATAAGGTGAAGGATCAGATGAGAAGGCATGAAATGTTGAAAATGCATACATATAGTTGCAAGTATAGAAAATTCTTGGAACAACCTCATGTTGATCAGGATCAAAGGCAGGAATGGTTAAGGAGAGGTGAATTTAAACCAAAAGTCGAAAGGTTAATATTGGCAGCACAAGATAGTGACCTACATGCACATTGGTTTGCAAAGTCCATTGAACATGTGGGAGAAACACACATATGTAGGTTTTAGAAAACAGAATTGGAAACATTCGCACATCTTGTTGCTCGTGATATACTAATGGCAGAAGGACTGTATACTGAAAGGCATAATAATGTGGCAAGACTGTTGCATTGGGGATTGTGCAAATATTATAGCACTGAAGTAGCTGAAAAACATTGTAACATGAGGCACAAAGCATTATAGAAAATGATGACGTTTATATCACATGGGATCACCCATTACCAACAGTTCAAAAAATATGTGAGAAAACCAGATATAGTAGCCCATGAAAAGAAGACAAAAGTAGCATTGATCATTGAAACTGCTATGCCCAATGACAACAGTGTATTATGTACAGAGACACAAAGTCATAAAATACCAGGATTTGCAGGCAGAAACAAGGGCAATGTGGAAGAAGGGTACCCAGACAGTTCCGATAGTTTCAGGAGCAACTGTTCTTATTAAAAATAATTTATGATCGTAGTTAGATATATTACCAATACATGTAACTCCATATGAATTGCAGAAGGAGTCATTAATGGACACATTATAGGTGCTGTGAAGAATACTTCTGGCTAACATAAAAGACTGAAGCAATACTAATTTCATGAACTTTAATCATACTTTGACATCCATGCAGGGTCCATTCAAATCATGGTATTAGAAACACCCAAAAATTGGAGAAATTAAAAAAAAAGATTCAGAAGTGTAATAATTGGTTCTCAGAGACAGTAGCTGGTGCACAGAATAGATTACCAAATTGCATTAAAGCAAGCACTAGTTTAGATATTTTTAAGAACAACCTGGACACTTATTATGGTAATAACGTTTGGCATATTGGCAGACTGAAAGGTCATTTTTGCTCATGCCTGAAATATTTGTATATATAAAACATTTTGTATTTCCTTGTTGCTTTACCATTTTAGCTAATAGACATACATTTCGTTTAATGTGTTAAAAGTCTATATTATGGAATAACAACAAAATGCACATTTATCTGTGGTATAAAACTACCTCGTGTCAACACAATGAGTTTAACTTTCATAGTTTGCTAGAAAACATTCATCTGTACTTGAAAGAAATAAATAGCCATTAAAAGAATTAGTCAACAACCAAGATATTCAAACCTAGGCTTGTAAATTAGGTAGGAAGACAGTCAATGACTCCAAATACACTGCTAGCCCTACAGCCGTAAGGCAGTATAAAGATTACAGATTCACGCTTCTTGTACTTGGATTGTGTTTACAAGACTCCCACATATTTCAACCACGGTGACTTATATAGTTCTAACATTCATTAAACCGATGAAAGAAGGAATGGATTAGAAAAGACTGTTGTAAATTTTACATTTCAGAATTTACTAATTTATGTATTACTCAGCATTCGCACGTACAGAAAGTATACTGTATGATGTTTCCAGAAGCTCTGCAGATAACAGACGGAGATGCATAGTCATCAGTAGCCTGAGTGTTATAGGCAGCAATGTACCACGGATACACTAGATGTGTGAAAGTCTGTACTTTTTTCATTTCCAAACAAATATAGATCTTCCATATGTGATGTGCAATATTAAATAAATCTTAGTAATTTCTCCAAAATTGGATACACCAATATTTGAACCAACATATGAGCAAACAAGATTCATTTTGCCAACTTGCTTAACAAGTTGAGCTAAGGGACATCACATGTTTTGAAAGCAGATATTATAGAATAACAGTAATAATAGTATGTTTGAAGTCCCTATTAATATACATGTATAATAGACAGTCCTGCATACAATGGAGCAGTATAGTTGCAGATGACTTCAGAATACGTTGACATGCAAGTATTAACTTTAATGATTATAATGAATTCTTCTTCTTCTATGTAAATTACTATTATTGAAACAAATAATCATAGAATACACTTGAAACAATGCATCACATGAACACATATGCTTGCTACATATATATGATAGCCTTGGTGTTAAGGTATGGAGTATATAACTCATTGTACACATCAGGTGGCTGTTGTTGTACCTCTTCAACCCTCTGGTGAGGATCATCTGCATTCCTCTGATGTAGGTCATCACAACAGTGGTAGACATGCCTTCCAGTTTGGTAGATCCCAGTTTGTCTGTGGTCTTTCCTCACAATCTGGTTACAGATGTCAATCAACACAAAGTTTCTTGGGCATACTTGCATCCTCTGCTTATGTCCAGCATACACAGTGATCATCTGCATCATCTGCTCATCTGTGCATTCCAGAACCTGGACATGCCAAAGCCTCCTCTTGGTCAACATCCTCAATATAGTTCTAGAAGTCTTCTTTCAAACTCTAACCAAAAATGCTGAGGTCTCACTCAGTTCACAGGAAGCAATGGTATAATAAAAATATGCATCACTATTACATTTTAACGTTTGTGCATGTAGGAGGGTAGTATACTATTGGAGAGTATTGGGCATGTGGTACAGATATTCCCATTTATTGATGCCTGTTGGCCATTTTTGCTGAGCAGTGTGCACTTAATACAAGCTATTGGTTAATGTGCCGAAATCTTGACAACTTGCATGGGCATTCATTAATGGGATTGCAAAGCACTATATGCTAACAAACCTCATTAATTATACAACACAAATGATACGTAAAAGCTGCTCATGCTTAGCTGACCTCACTCTGGGATATAGCTGAATGAGAGCTAGCTTACAAAGGTAAACTGTCACCTACGTGTATTACTGTGGTGAAATAAAGTGCTGCTGCTGTCACATATGCATGTACAAATTATGCTGTGTAAAACAAGTGAAACATGTTTTCATGTATACGTTGTTTGAAGTTCTTGGCATTGCAATCTGTTACATAAAGGATAATGCAGACTTCAACACTATGGGTAAATGTATATCACTAACAAATAGTTTTTTCTCATATGTAGCTGTATGACTACAAAATAACAAACATGGTGAATTACAGATATGAATGTAACCAACATATATTTATAGTAATAGCAGAATAACCGTTAATGTTTGACGCTTGCAGAGACTGATAACTTATGGCTTTTTATGCAAGTTGTATTTTAATGATTGATTCATGGATACCCTCTGATGCTTAATTCTATAGCAGTAGTTGTGATTACATTCAATGGGATACAGTCAACATTAGGATGCCTTAGCACTTAGATTATTTATTGCTGTTATGTATTCATGACTGCATATTTCATCATTTACCTAAGCTGGTGTTTTGCTGCCTTGTTTCTTTATAAATTTCAGTAGTTGTGTTGTGCACCATATAGTGATGCTCACAGTTGTGATGCTATCTGTTACTGACTGAGATAATATCTGAGATGCATCCTATATTCTTGAGGTAGAATTGGCAGGTGTGTTCAGATGTGCATGTAACTGTGACAAAAGTATTAATATAGCACTGGAGTTATGTCATATTGGTTATGTGTTTGGCCCTTAGTTATCATATACCACTGGCATGGATTAAAATCCCATCTCTGCATATATGACATGTTTAAACTTGTGCAATGGATTAATAGTTGTTCACATATATGCTCTTGATGTTAGAACATATAGATCAGCCTTTAAGACATGTTTTTAATGTTCATTATGATTATCTGTGCATGAGAGTGATACACATGACATGGATTGTTTTGTATAGCTATTCACTGTAAATGAGAGGCAAGGCATTTATTAACATATGCTTTTAACATTGATATGTCAATATGTGAATAAATAAACTCTAAGATTTGCATATCACCCTGTTTTCTAGATGGCAAACCACAATAGGAGGGACAATTTTTCATATCATGAAAACAAAATTATTATAGTGGCTCTGCTCCAGCATGGCCACAACCTGCTCAGATGGACAGGCAATACTGTGTGGAGAAATCAAGTGTGAATGGATCTTAAACACATGATCAGTGCCATGAGTAAACACAATAAATCCAGGTAGGCCTGCCAGTGACATAGCTCTGACATTATCCTATTGCAGTTAACAGACTCTGCCACTATGAGATGGCGAGGAATGCTATTGGAGGTGGGCCATCCTTGTATGCTTAGTTGAGATAATAGTGTCGCTGACCTCCCATCATAACAACTGCCAGGATTATCAGGTACCTGGGGGAGTGGGGAGGTAATGAGGCAGGTGTTCCAGGGTGTACAGGTATGTCCAACATTCACAAAGACTCTAACTTACACTGATTTTCATTGAAGTACATTAATTCACAATCCTTACTGTGATGTTATATTTGTGTAACAGCAGCAGAACTACACTGTGGCTGTGACAGCACACCTGATGCAGATGCACTACCAGCAACATGTGTGATATTGTGTTTTTCAACTGCATAACCCCATCAACATCAGAGCTGCAGTACCACATTATTTAAGCATTTCCATATCCTCTTAGTGTTATCCAGAGCTGTTGTATGCCTCTACCTGTTGTTATGACTATGAAGTATACTCACTTGTTGTTCATGGGCCATTTTAACCTACAGGTACATATTTGACCAACGTTGCAATGAATCATCAGGCACAGGCAAACTTGGTAAGGTTGTTCATATTGTTGCTATAGTGCAACACTGTTTATCACACCTGTGATCTATGATACTAATGCTGGCTTGTTCCCTAAACAGGGACATTCGCATGATGCTGGGGCCATTTGTCATGTAAATGTCTCCACATTCTGTTAATTAGTGTGATCCATAGCTGTTGTGTGCCTCTTCATCCTGTTTTGGCTTAGGCTTATACTTACATGTTGTTGTTTGTGTGCCATTTTGTAATACAGGTGCCACATTAAATTGGATGATACAGATAATACACTCCCCAACTAGGGAGGATGTACCTGGTAAGGCACTCTATAGGGTTGCTACATGTCACTGTTGATAAATATATCTGTGCCCTTCATGACTAATGTGGTCTTGTACAGCTGCATAGGACACCTGCAATCTGAACAACATCCTTGCCCATCTGGTATGTGTATATTTTATTTGCAGTGTGATATACTTCAGGTAGAATGTTACATGATGCCTTGTATATGCTTAATACTGAATTGTGTATGTTTATCATTCCCCATGACAGTGGCATTTCAACCTTCAACACCAGTGGTGGAGTCACAGGACAAGTCAGATAGGTTTTAGTAGTTGTATTGACACTGTCTAATTAGAGCTGAATCTAGAGTTACTGCTACAGGGCTATGTTTACTGTGTTTTTCATAGGATAATGTGAACCTTGGCTGGTTTCTGTTTCTCTGTTTAAATAGCCAGTGTTTAAACCAGTTTGCGCTTGTTTGCACAAAGCTGTAGTGATTAAGGCCTTCTGCCCTTGCTCTGCTGTTTCCAAAAACCTGCTGTGACACTTAAAATGGAGAACATCGACATATGTGCAGTGACAGAGACCTGGTTCAGGGCTCCAGAGAGCACCCCTGCATTACCAGGCTATAATTCATACCACACCTTTCGGCCACCTAACCTGGAGTGAAACACTAATGGCGGAGGCGTGTTCATATTCATTAAGGATATCCACACCTCCAGGCTAGTTACTCAGCATAATACATCCTAGATTATCCAAGTGGAGCTAACTCTGGGTAAGACCGCAATCTAAATTGTAACTTGCTACAGATCCCCCACCATCCCCCAGGATTCCCACTCCTCATTTCATGAAACACTGGAAAAATATTAGGGTACAACCCAACACCCTAATAATGGGCGATTTCACCTACCTCACCATTAACTGGAAAAACTCCTCATGTACCAACTCTTTTGCTCAACATTTTCTGGAATTTATAAATTCCAATGCCTTGGATCAACTTATTCACACCCCCACCAGGAGCAGGAATATACTAGACCTGGTCATTACCAACATAGTTGACCAGTGTTCCACACCAGAGGTCAGTTCCTCATTGGTCAGATCTGACCACAAGCTAATCACCCTAGACATCCACATTCCACCCCCACCCTCCATTAGGGAAACCACCATAAAAAATTTCTCCAAAGCCAACTTCACACTTCTTAAGTCAGAAGTGGCAAACTTCATGACACCCATGCAGACAGACAATAGAGGTATGACTGCTGAATCCTACACAAATGCACTTTATAAGCACTTACACGAGTGCATGGATCGTGCTAACCTTAACAGAACCAAGATGCTATCCTCCACAAAAAGGAAGCCAGTCTATGGTCCCCTGCCATAAGCAAACTCTACAACAGAGGAAAGAAACTGTTGCAAAAAAGAGTAAAATCCCATGATTGGAGGAACTCCCTGGTCAGCCTCAGCAAGAAGCTGAGATCCCTCATAAAATCCTCTTAAGCTAGTTACGAAAACAAAATCACCACTGATTCTAAAGACAACCACAAAGCATTCTATAGCTATGTCAAGAATCTCAATGGCAACATTCAGATCTGCTCTGAATTACAGCACAATGGCACTAAATATACAGAACTAACTGATATTGCCAACATCCTGGCAGATAGGGTCAGTGCTAACTTTACCCCCCTCTCACCCCCTAAAGGGCCCATCTCTAAACTGGAAGAATGTAAAGTTCCTGTAATCATGGCTGCACAGGTAAAAACCACACTCTCCAAAGATAAAACACAGCATCCACGGGACCTGACAACATCCCAGGCTGTGTTCTACATGAACTTCAGAATGAACTGGCACCCCACCTAAGCACCGTGTTCAATCATAGCCTCACCTCAGGCTTTGTGCCCACTGAATGGCGCACGGCAATGGTTATCCCACACCACAAAGGGGGAGCCACCACGGACCCTGGGAACTATCACCCCATTAGCCTAACGAGCCTGGTCTGCAAGGCCATGGAACATATCATCATGGAATTTATAACCAAAGACATTGGTAATCTCCAAACTCTGGACCCCATCCAGTTCAGGTTTGTAAAAGGCAGATCATGTCTCCTAAACCTGACAGACTTCTTTAAAGCAGTCACCAAAGCCGTGGATGAAAGTAAGGTGGTTCACACAACCTATCTAGATCTCGCCAAGGCTTTTCACACCATCCCCCACTGTGGAATTATAGATAAACTCACTAAAATAAGTATCCATCCCTATGTTACAAGATGGGTTGCCAACTGGCTCATTGACAGAACCCACACTGTGAAAGGAGCAGACTCCAAATCCAACTTCAGACCAGTGACAAGTGAAGTACCACAGGGTTCAGTCCTGGGTCCTCTCCTGTTTGGTATTTACTTTTCTGAAATACACGCTAACACAGAAGGTCTTTTGGTTAATGAAGTTCACAGATGACTGCAAACTAGGAGCTATAATCGAAACTCCTAATGATGTGGACATCCTACAAAAGGGCCTCACTGAGACAGCTGCCTGGTGTCAAAGCCATGGCCTCAAGCTCAATGCCAAAAAGTGCATTGTCATCCCCTTCGGTAAAAACTCTGTACTCATGAGCTACCACATAGGTGGTAGTTTACTTAACATCAAAAGTGTGATAAGAGACCTTGGGATATGGGTGGACAGTAGTCTCTCATTTGATAATCACATCACCACAGTAGTCAGGAAATCCTACTATGTGGCACACCTCATCACAAAAGGTTTCTCATCCAGGAAAAAAGAGGTCATTGTTCCTCTCTACCCGTCACTCATTAGACCCATTATAGAGTACAATGCCCCTTTTGGTATGTACCTCACAAGACATCTACAAAAACTGAAAAGGCCGCAGAAATACCTCACAAGGAGTATTACCGGCCTCAAACAGATGGCCTACACAGACTGTCTAAAAAAACTCCAGCTTTACTCCGTTGCATATCGCCTAGACAGAGGCAATATCTGCTTAACATACAAAGCTATGTCAAACCAAGAGCTGCTGGACATATTCCACTTAAAGAAATCCTAATCCCTCCAAGCTACACACTCTAGGGACCTAAACCTTGTCACCAGAATAAACAGAACATGTCAGAAGGATAGATTCCTGTCCCAGAGACTTCCCATACTCTGGAACAAACTACCTATTGATATCAAACAAAGCTCCTCATTAACACTCTTCAAGAAAAATCTTGATGATTGGATGGGAAATAGGAAATTCACCCCAGGGATCACATCTGTGGCTCTGCTCTACAGGGCACAGGAAAATAATTTTCTTGGGTGGCAAAAGCTAGGGTACCTTTTTGGCTAGGCTTATGTAGGCCCTAGGGCCAATAGTCTAGTACCTTAATATGAACCTATGAACAAAAGATCAGTGCTTATTTCAAGTGGTTTTTTGCACTTCTGGTTATCTCAGACAATATTTGTTGAATATCTGTTTAAACTGTGTAACTGTTTTTGTAGGCTTAGTGAATTGAATCCTTACCTCTGTTTTGATCTTTGTCTACTTTTTGTTTCTCTGCTTGCTCTGTTCATTTTACTTGTTGCTGCACTTGAAAAACACTAGCATAGAGCTGAATCTAGTACTGATTGTGGTCTTTGGAGCTTGTAGTACAGTTAATCTTTTGTCTAGAGAGGTCTAGCTGTTGCTTTGTGGGAGAGGAGTTTCAGTTTGGTCTGATATGGCTAGAGTTACTGTTACAAGGCTCTGTTTATGGTGTTTTTTATTTGATTATTTGAACTTTGGCTGGTTTCTGTTTCTCTGCCTTAAACAGCCGATGTTTAAACCAGTTTGTGCTTGTTTGCTCAAAGCAGCAGTGAGTTAGGCCTTCCGCCCTTGCATTGCTGTCTTCCAAAAACCTGCTGTGAGACTACAAAAGATAAGTGCTTATTTTCAACTGTTTTCTGCACTTCTGATTAGCTAAACAATATTTGGTGCATATCTGTTTAAGCTGTGCAACTGATTTTTAGGCTTAGTGAGTTGAATCCTTACTTGTGTTCTGATCTTGTTGCTTTTGAGTTGCCCGCCTCTACTATAAATTTGATATTGGACACTCCTCTCAGTCCCATTGCATCAGCTAATTCTACTGAGTACAGTGAGATCAGTTGTGAAGGGTCCACCCCCTTAGTTTCTTAACCTTGAATTATCTTTTGTCTCCTACTTTCTACTTAAAAAAATTGTGCCTCTTCCTACTTCATTTTGTTGCTTCTGCTTAGGTGTTCAATGCAGTTTGCCACAATTGTTACTGCTTGTCGGTAGCCTGATTAAATTGATGTCAATATTCTACTAAATTACTGCTTTATTTGAGCTGTTTTTTTTTACTGTTGTGATCGTGAGCTAATTTATTATATTTGCACTGTTTAAGGCAATTTACTGATTAACTGCATTTCATTACTGTTTAACTGTATTTCATTGCTATTTACAGCAATTCATTACTATTTAACTGCATTTTACTGCATTTCATTACTGTTTAGCTGTATTTTTTCATACCGTGAGTTTTGTTTTTGTCTGTAAGTGGTTAATCTGTGCTTTTTGTGAGTGTTACTGTGTTCTTAACCCTTAAATTGAGTACCATAGTCTGGATACAGGTTTGCTGTATCAAGAGCTGTTTGTTTTTGCTTTCTGTGTTTCTGGCAGCCATCTTGTGTTTGCCTTCTGTGTTTCCGGCAGCCATCTTGTATTGGTAGGGGCCTACCTTCTCTATTAGTGAGAGTAGCAGGGCTACCTGGACCTTATCTGACACAAACTGATTGGTAAAGAAAGCAGGGACTAGCAGGATTGACTAGATGTCTGTGTTACTAGAATCTTCTATTTTTTTGCGGTATTTAAACCCTGCATTTCAGCTGGTTTGGGCTTGTTTGCACATCATGCACTGTAGCTGCACTGTTTTTAATCCATTGCAAGGCATTCCAGCTACAATTTTTCACTTAGTAGCATTTGTGTGATCACCTAGTAGTACTCCTGTTAGACCTTCCACCCTTTACCCCCTTAGCTCTCTCTGGTCTCTCTCCCTCAGATTCTGACAAATATGGATGGACAATTTCCTATGGTTTCTTCTGCCATTCTGGATGATATGGGCATCCTGAGACAGTGTAGCAACTGTTTCATGTACATTGACAACCCTCTACTACTACCACCTAGGAACACAATTTGTGAGAGATGCAATTACATTAAGAACTTAGAGTCTATGCTCTCTCCCTCACAAGTCAGTATATCTGGCAATGAGAAGGTTGTCAACAAAAACACCACACCTCAGTCACCACCCACATCTACCCAACACACATCCCATATGTGGAGGTCCTCATCAAAAGCATACCCAAACAAAAGAGACCTCAGAGGCAAAAACACACATGAACTCCACTGCCCACCACACCACATACCACGCATAGTCCTCAAACCTGTGTCTCACAGCTACTAAGGCCTAAACATAAACCCAACATATTAGTCAAAGGAAACTCCATTGTGAGACACACAGATGTGTCCCTCACCAAGCTGGATAAGGAGAAAGTCACAGTTAGTTGTTTGTCAGGTGCCAGAATCCACCATATCACACATGCACTCATGTTTCTCAATAACAGATACTGTTATGACTCTGTCATAGTCCATGTTGGCATGAACAGCTCCAGATGTACCTCCCTGGACTATATGAAGAAAGACATGATCAAACTCACTGAATATGCATCCCAGGCAGGTATGTTCCTAGCCTTAAGCAGCATTCCACTGTCACCCAGAATGATGCTTCAATACAAACAGAAATTTATTGACTTTAACAATTGGCTTAGTTTCTGCTGTAATTCCAAGGGGATCTAGAACCTGATGGCATGAGAAGACATGATTAACAGATGATGACGTTTTGCCAGAGATAGCCTGCATCTGTCTCCCTCAGGCTTCATGCTTCTGGCAAAGGGTCTTGCCTCCCCCATAGTGCCTTTTTTAGGCAATGTCATGAGGTCAAAACTACCAACATGAAAATTTCATCAAAACGCAAATTAAAAGTCATGCAGCTAAATGCTAGGAGTCTAAAGACAAAACTGCACTCAGTGCATGTATTCTTAACCCTGGATGATGTTGACATTTGTGCAGTCAAAGAAACCTGGTTGAAAGCTGTGGACAGCACCCCAGCCATACCAGGTTACTCATCCTATCATACATTCAGACTCCAAACTATGGACAGCAAAGCAAAAGGAGATGGAGGTGCAATATATATTAAAGACATACACACCTCCAGGCTTGTCAAACAGTATGATGGGCAGGAGACACTTCAGGTGCAGTTAATTGTCGACAGGACCCCTATTCAAATCATAGCTAGCTACAGGCCCCCAACTTTGACTCAAGATGCCCATTCCATCTATCTGGACCTCTTCTAATCTATCACGATTCAACCCTATGCCCTGATCCTGGGTGACATTAACTATCCAACAATAGACTGGAAGAACTAATCATGCCAAAACACAAATGCCCAGAGATTCCTTGATTTCATCAATGCAAATGCCTTGGACCAGCTGGTTGACATCCCCACAAAAGGTGATAATATCTTGGACTTGGTATTAACCAACATGAGTAACCACTGCAGCATCCCTGCAGTGTCATCCGCCCTAGTAAGATCCAACCACAAAGTAGTCCCTTTCGAAATCACCATCTTTCCCGACCCCTCCCCCAGCTAGGGTCAAATAAAAAACTCCTCCAAAACTGATTACAACCTCCTGAGGGAAGTTATAAACAGCTTCACAGCCCCTTCCCCACCATAGCAACTGGCACATATATCCAAACCTCCAGCAAAGTACTATATGAGCATTTATATAGCTGCATGGAACCAGGAATACCTGACAGGACAAAATCCTCCACCTTGAGGAAGAGTAAACCTGTGTGGTGGACATCTGCAATAAATAAACTCTATAATAAAAGAAAAAAAATTGCTGTTCAGGATCAAGAAGGAGCAGGTGCCTAACTGGACACATTCTCTGCTTATCCTGAACAAACACTAGTGAAATCCTTCAAAGCAAACTTCGAGTCCAAACTGGCTACAACTACTAAAGACAATCATAAGGCCTTCTTCACATATGTCAGCAGTCTCAAAGGAAGCACTCAGATCTGCTCAGAACTGGTGGTCAAGGACATCACATACACCAGCCAACTTGTTGGCAGACAGAGTCAGTGAAAACTCCACCCCTCTGTCCTCCAAATCGGAAAATCAGGACATCACCAGTGCCTGCCCCCCTCCCTTTATCTCTAGGGAGCAAGTCATCCCTGTCCTCTCAAAGGCAAAAAATGCATCCTGCATGGGACCTGATAACATCCCAGGCTACATCCTACATGAACTCAGGCAGGACCTTGTAACACCATTAGTCACCCTAGTCAACCAAAGCCTAAGTACCAGTTTCATCCCAGCCAAGTAGAAGACGGCCACTGCCATCCATTTGCCTAAAGGTGGAGCATCCACCGATCTAGGAAACTATAGACCCATCAGCCTAACTAGCCTGATCTGCAAGGCCATGAAATAGATTTTCATGAACTCATTAACAAGGACATTGGCAACCTACAAACATTCGATCCCACACACTTTGGTTTCATGCCTATTAAATTTGGTTGGCTTTTTTGAGACAACCAACAAAGCCATGGATGAGGGGAATACTGTGCACACCAACTACCTTTACCTAGCCAAAGCCTTCGATACTATTCCCCACTCAGGTATAATAGATAAACTCTCTCAACTAGACGTCAATCCATATGTTACTAGATTGGCAGCAAATTGGCTCACTGATAGATCCCACCTAGTCAAAATAAGGGAAGATATCTCAAGCATGATCACATGCATCCCTACAGACAGTATCACTCCATTGTGGGCCAGAGGCACCACCATTCTCAGACACATTTGGGGACAGCATCTTAAGGTCATCAACATGACCAATACCTTATGCCCCAACATCAACAGACTGGCCAGCCATACTATCCCCTCTACTGGAGAGTATAGCATGAGCCACAAGACTGACCCCTATAGGATATGACATCATTGACCCCAATACAGTGTCCTGAGTGCCATTGGCTGTACTATCTGAATGAGGTATATCACATCCCTCCTCAGGATCGGTGGATGGGCTTGTCAAGGAAGCAGGAAGTGGATATGTTGCAAATACAGATATGATACGTATCATATGCATCAAAGAAGGCTGAATGAGGCAGTATATAAGACAAACATCTGACAATTCACTAACTACTCAGAACAGAAATGGAGATATTGACTTATTTGGGCAATATGGCCATGGGTGATACAATGCCCTTAGAGAACAGTGAAAGTCCTTATTATTCAGCCAGTAGCATTGTAAAACTGGAAACGTATGCAGACATACCTGACATTTCCTCCTCCTGTAATGGGAGCTGCAATGCCACTTTGGAGTACAAGCACACACAAATACAACAAGCACATCGACATCATCAGGGTGCAAAAAAAGCTTTTAAGGTTCCCAAAAAACAACACGGACTAGAGGCAAAATAAAATAAATGAATAAATGTATTATGCGCTTTTCGTCGGTTACATTGACCCGACTTCCTCAGACAACATAAAATAGTTTACACAACATTTAAATACATTCAAAAAATCATTTGACACCATAATTTACATATTAAATTGTATTAAAACAAATTCCCTATTTTAATTGTTAAATTGTTTAAGAAATTATTTAAGAAAGACAACCTCACTTCTGTTTCTTCATTCAAATACCATTTACTATAAAAACTACTAGTTTTAAATTTATTCAAGTTACCTTAAAAAAGTGTGCATATGTATGTCTATATACATCATAAATACTTATTTTTCACTTTAAAACCTTGTTTATACCACTTCCTTTATTTTTTATATAAATTAAAAACAGTTGCTGGATTTAGAGAAAGCATATGACAGATTGCCTAGAGAGGAGTTGTGGTATTGTATGAGAAAGTCGGGAGTGTCAGAGAAGTATGTAAGAGTGGTACAGGATATGTATGAGGGTGAGGTCTGCAGTGGGAGTGACGGATGCGTTTAAGGTGGAGGTGGGATTACATCAATGATCAGCTATGAGCCCTTTCTTATTTGCAATGGTGATGGACAGGTTGACAGACAAGATCAGACAGGAGTCCCCGTGGACTATGATGTTTTCAGATGACATTGTGAGCTGTAGTGAGAGTAGGGAACAGGTGCAGGAGACCCTGGATAGGTGGGGATATGCTCTAGAGAGAAGAGGAATGAAGTTTGGCAGGACTAAGACAGAATATATGTGTATGGATGAGATGGAGGATAGAGGAATGGTGAGGATGCAGGGAATAGAGGTGGCGAAGGTGGATGAGTATAAGTACTTGGGATCAACAGTTCAGAGGTAATGGTGAGTGTGGAAGAGAGGTGAAGAAGAGTGTACATGCAGGATGGAGTGGGTGGAGAAGAGTGTCAAGAGTGATTTGTGACAGACGAGTACCAGTAAGAGTGAAAGGGAAGGTCTACAAGAGGGTAGTGAGACCAGCTATGTTATATGGGTTGGAGACAGTGGCATTAACAAAAAGGCAGGATTTAGAGCTTGATGTGGCAGAGTTGAAGATGTTAAGATTTGCACTGGGTGTGAAGAGGATGGGCAGGATTAGGAATAAGTATATTAGAGGCTCAGCCCAGGTTGGAAGGTTTGGAGACAAAGCCAGAGAGGCAAGATTACGTTGGTGTGGACATGTGCTGAGGAGGGATGCAGAGTATATTGGGAAAAAGATGCTAAGGATGAAGCTGCCAGTTAAGAGGAAAAGAGGAAGGCCTAATGTTTCATCTGAGGGAGGTAGAGGCAGCCCACCATCAGGGGCATTCCTGTGTCTTTCATAATGGTGGAGTCTGTTGACTGCATGGAGTATCATGTCAGAGCAGCCACAACAGGAGGTATCCAGTGACTGATTGTGACCACCCACAGCATTGACTATGTTGCTGATAATGCCCCAAACTTGTGTCTTCCACAATGTATCACTTCATAGCAGATTCCTTTTATGCTGTTGCATGGATTCTAGTATAATTTAATTCTCTCTAGGGGAAAATTATTATGTCTGCTTCTACCAGATATCTGCCAAAATAAAATGTGTACATCGTAGCATGTATACCTGTAGTACTCCTAATTTTGGATCGTCGTTTGCAGTAAGGGATGGTTTAATGCTCCACATATAAATTTAACTGCAATACAAAAGAAACATACCAGTGTGTTACATGTACAGCCATCACTTACAGATACTCATATTAAAAACTGTCAGGTGCTTCATATGGGAGTCAAAACAAGCATATGTTTGCTACACACAATCCCCAGCACAGGACATGTTCTACATCCAGAACTGGGTTTGGAACCCAGGGCTGTGGAACTGTTTGCAATCTTTTACTATGCACACTACCACTAGTCCTCCACTTCAGCAACACTGCTAGTGGGTGTACTCACACCTACATTTATCTGATTAGCCCAGCATCCCTACCATGTCACCTACATAGACTGAGCAAATGGAACAGACATAAATTCAACTATTCACATAGAGATGCAGAACTGTGTAATGTTTTGGACATATATTTATTTTATTTTATTTATTTTATTTTATTTTACATTTGTTAACCGGGCTAGTCCAACTGGATACATGTCCATTTTCAGTGGAGGCCCGAGGAGAAAAGCTCCACTACAATCTATTAAAACAAGTAAGAATATCACATGGTGCAGGAATACAAAGTTATACCATACTACAGAAACATAAGTTAAACATACAGCAAGTTCTATATGCAATAGAGTTCAGTGTGAGGCTTAGCAGGGGACAAAAAAGACATTGAAATACACTGCTAAGAAAGTTAATTACAACAATGAAAGAAGTTGACAAAAAAATATATAGATATAATTCCATTTAAAGAAAGAGTCACAGGGACATTGCTGAAGATGAAACTTCTAGTAAGCTGGAATTGAGAGAAAGAAGTAGGCAGATGGCTGGAAGGGAAAAAGAATGGTTAGTCAGGGTTGTCACAGGAGCATAGCCAGTGTTTGGAAAGGAAATGTTTTAGTTTAGCTTTAAATAATGGGAGTGAAGTTGTGGTAGTGAGGTCTAGCGGTAGTTGGTTCCATATTTTGCCAACTGAGTTGGAGAATGTGCTTCATATATAAGTAACATGACCCACACAGATATTAATTTCTGTAAATTAGTAAACAAAAAATGTATTATACTGCTTTTTGGAAAAAAAGTCCCACCCAAGTTAATTACTCCATTGATAAGACACTCCTGAGAGTTAACCTTGTAGTCAGGGATCTGGGGACATATGTGCATAGTAATCTGGCCTTTGACCAACATGTGGCCAAGGTATTAAGAAAAGCATTCTATGTCACCAAACTTATAAGTAAGGGCATGGCATCCAAGTCCAATGAAGTCACAGGGCCACTTTATTTGACCCTTACCAGACCAATCATTGAGTATAACACTCCTTCAGCATGTACCGGTCCAGACATATGGAACACTTAGAATGTCCACAAAGGTCCCTTACCAGGAGAATCCAGGAAATAAACACATTGTCCTATATGGGTTGACTTAAATAGGTTTATAGGTTAATACTAGGCTAACTGCCTTTGGGTCATGTTAAGCCTAGCCAATTAGCCCATCTGAAAATAAAACCCTGTACCTTGTGTCTATAAGGTAAATCCCTATTTCTAGTCTGTCTTCTACAGCTTACTGAGAAATGATCTATGCCTGACATACAAGGTTATCTTTGCATTCAGCTATGATGAACCTTTTGTACATCCATAAAATGAACAGCAGCAAAACAACTAGCTCCAAGGACTAAAATGTTGCTTTCAACATAAATAGAACATGTTAGAAAGACAGATACTGCATGTGTCTCAGAGGATCCTCATGCTCTAGAACCGGATCCCCATCTATGTGAATCAGAGTCCATCCATAATCTTGTTTAAGTGTAACCTTGACCAATGGATAAAAAATCAGAAATTTACCCCGGGTCTGCCCCCATGTTTCTGATAGACAGAGGCAAGACAGTAATGCCCAAACTAATATACCCCTACATAACCATTAGACACTTTCTAACATACCACCTTCTATTAAATGCCCATTATATATAGGACACAACTGGGCTCATACCTCACAACCACTTAGCATGAAAAATCTGGACAAATCTAATTATGATGGGGGGACATTGGCCTAAAAATAAAAACAGTTATTAATTATTGGTGTTATAAACATAGAACATTGCTATAATAACAGGTTTTGCTTTAGCATGCATTTTCTGAAGGATATCAAGGCTGAAAGTCAAATGACTGTCATTATTTATGGACTTCAAACCTAAATGTTTTACCAGAAAACCAGAAATTGTAGTATGAGGAACAAACAGACCAAAAACATGAAGTAAAAATCTGGACAGTTGAGAGGTATGGTTGGGTTGCATGGCTAGGCTTATAAAAGCTTTGGTGGTCTTTAGCCTTGTATAAACCTATGAACCTACAACTTCAGCACATGTTTACAACTACAGCTAAGCAATGATATCTCAATGCAACCCTTAAATAGAGAGGGTACAGGTTGAGACATTTGGATGCCATTGCAGTCTCATTGAATGGCATGGAAGATGCCAATATAAGACTCATCATCATTGAATATCCACAGACCATGCTTCATAAGTACGATTTTTGGGCACTCCCATAACCCGTTGTTATCTGCTAATAGTGTATTCCTGGTAGATGTGGTTGTAATCCATCATAATTCATAGCTGACTGTGGATGATGGAAATGTATCCAAACACCTACATATGGTAGCAGACCAACCTGTACCATTTATCTAAATATATGTTCATCCAACAACAATTTCTAAGTCCAAATTATGTATAATATGACTTAAATAGTACACATAGGGCAATCTGACCATTTCAGAGCAATGATAGTTTTAATTTGTAAATATAGACACAAGCAGCTGATGTCATGAAAACTTATCTTATGGGTTTGTAGAGTCAGGCAAGTATACCAACAGTAAGGGTATCTCAGCACACACAGCTTTTAAGTGCAAATTGTGCCATACGTAATTTATGAGTTTCATTAGCATAGAATGTTTTGGTATTGCTTCTGTGAGTGACCACATAAGCTCTTGAATCTCAGCACATTAACCAATAGCTCAGAATAAATACACAGTGCTCAGTGCAAATGCCTAATAGTTGCCAATGTATGAGCACATGTGGAGCACATACCCGGTGACCAGCAATAGGCTACTACCAACCTTGTTGTGGCAATTGTAAAAGGTGATAATGACGCATTCACAGGTCACTCCATCACTACCTGTGAACTGAGTGGCACCTTATTAAGCATTATGAAAAAGGCACTTTTCTAAGTGAATTGATCAACTTCCATCAAGATTTCAACAAAGAGGAGACAGTGGCACACCCAAGTACCCAAATGGGACAGAGAAAAAGACCCTAAATGCAATATATGTACAATACAATGCAAGGATGTGGACACACCAGAGAAACTTTGCCTAGATTGACATGTGGAACCAGATTGTCAAGGAGCTCAACAGACGGACTGATATCTGCAGCACTGTGTGCATGTCTGCTACTGATATGACAATCTTTATTTACCTACCTGACATGCTTGGCATTACTACTTACCAGATGTAGCTGCATTATACTGAGGTACTATTTTCATACTGAAATGCATTTGCATGTTACCTGCTTTCCCAGAAATCTTGCACTGAATTCACACACTCTGATGAGCAAGTTCCATGAATATTTTTGGAAGCTGGCCGTATGATATCTTATTTTATAAATTTTCTTAACACATCAGCTGCAATTAGGCTACCCTAGGCCTATTTTGCATATGTTTCAGTATACATTACAGCAGTAGAATGCCATTCATTCTTAATCTTGGGTCAATATAATGAAACCGGTTTTATGGCAAAACCAAAAGATATGCGTAGTAAGAGAAAATGCAGTGTAAAAACATAATAATCCTTTCCTTCAGAACTGTGTGCACAAGAATGGAGAATGGTTCAAATGACTAAGAAAGACAACAGCAGCAGTAGTAGTAACAACCACAATGAATAAATAAATAAAGTAAAAATGTACCCTGTCATTTTGTCTTTTCAAATGAAAACCTGTTTTCTCGTAACATTTCCTTTAGATCTCTTTAACAGGAAAAAATTTCCTCAACACATGGTTAGTTTGCTTCCAGAGGACAGTCACATGGAATTAGTAGTCAGAAAAAAATGAAAAAGTGAGAAAATGGAATATAATAACATCAAATGTTATCTGCTTGATACAAATGAATTATTCCGATTTACATTTTATAAATGTTTACACTCATCTTTGATATGTACTGGATATGGAAAAGTAGCCCCTTTTCACCAGCACTACTAACTCCTGGCTTCTCTAATGCCAGCTCTCATACTGCCCTTTTCTTCCAGGACCTAAAACCATGGTGGCACACCAGTATGACACATATTGAGGGAGTCTCCTTCTAGGAATGTGTTTTTGCACAAATGGAGGAGCTTCTTACCCCATATTCAGGTTGTAAGGTGTGTGAGCCTCCATCCTCTGACAATGGGACTGGACTAGGATAAGAGCTGTTATATTAAAGTTGGCCATGGGTTTACTGTTTAAGTCCTTTCTCCTACCAAAGTGCAACTCAAACATCACTAGCTAAGTGCACAGTGGCATTATGAGTGCAAAACACTATGTGCTCCATAAAAATCCCTCTTTTTGGATATGATGAATTCAGACACAATGTCTACACTAGCAATTATGCCTGCTTTAACCAGTCTGCCCTGCTGAAAGAGCTAATGTACTAGATGGCACCATGGACACACAGCCACACTTATATTTTAGTCTTGGTGTTACAGGTAGGCTTCTTGTTCCAAGTCATGTGGCAGTAATCCTCAGCATGCAAACAAGTTGCTCTTTCTGTAACTGAATACTCAGTGAATTTATAGGGGAAGTTTTATAGGTTTTAAGTTGCCTATGTATATACAAGGCAATAAATACTACATGCTGCTGTGTGGTGAGCAGCATAATTTATAAACTCAAATAAAGGTGACTAAACCAACTAAATAGCCTTGTGGTCAATGAAATGATTTATTGTCCACCTCAGACAGGTAAGGCTTCCTTTCTACTGCCACTAGAATTGCAGTCCCAGTCTTCTTGGTGGAAAAACATACTTTAATTAGTCAAAAGTGCAAAGGTATCAGAAATAAATCAAACAATGAGCTACAAGTAATTGCAAGGTTTTTATAATGCAGGCAAACTAGAAATGAGGAAAACATACTTTAAGGAAATTTCAAAGTACACTAACAGCAGCTAGACTAAGTAAAAGCAAATACACTGTACAGTGATGAAATGCAAAAAAATGAGGTAAAACAATTTGAAAATAAAGCAGCAGTCTTCAAAAATAGCTTAGAAAACTACAATATTTCAAAGTAAAGTATTTATCTTAGCCTGCATGGAACCAGATGCAAGCCAAACATTCTGAGAACATAGGATCTGACACCAAGCTTTTAAGATCTGGGGAACTCAGCCAAGAGTAGGGGAAACACACTGAACATATAGACCCAAAGAAAAAATGACTAGATCAACTAAAAAAGCTATCTTGCTGATAAAAAAACTTTAAACATCCCTGTGTGCTTCCCAACTTGGACAGACCTGGCTGCCTTTTGGGTCTATATTACAAGACCAAAGACGCATTCTTTCAAATGCATCTTGGTCGAACATAAAAGGCTGAAAACGCGAAATATCGAAGCAGCTGTTAAGCGAATTCTTTCCCTGGGAAAGAATTTGCTTGGCTGCTTCAGTACTTTGCCATTTTCGGCACTGTAGTGCGGTCTCGGAGTTGGTATATTTAAGTAGGGGGGTGTGGGGGCGAAGCCCCCCACTTAATGTAATGTTTGAAATTGTTTATTTATTTCTTTATTTTTTTTTGTTGGAACAGCGATTTTTTTCCCTTAGAAAAAAATTTCTGTTCTGACACTTTGACATTGTAAGCTTTCGCTTACATAGGGTCAATTAATCACCATTCGCTTTTTTAAGAGTTCGATGATCTAATATAGATCCTGCCTTCCTACTGCCACTTGATTACATGCCCAGTCTTCTTAATGTAAAAATACACTTTACTTACCCAAAAGTGAAAAGGTCCCATAAAAATTCAAACATCTGGCTACAAGTAATTCTCAGTTAAGCTTACCCAAGTCAAACAGACCAGGCAACTATTCCACTGCCACTAGAATTGACACTTCAGTTTTCTTAATATAAAACACACACTTTCTTTAATCAGAAGTCAAAAGGTGTCAGAAATAAATTTAGCCACTAACTGTAAGTAATTACAAGGTGATTCAAAGGCAGACAAGCCAGGAATGATGAACACATACTTTATGGCAATTTCAAAGCACACTAACAATCTAATGGAAGGGCCTCCCCAATTTCATCTGTCAGTACCTAGTAAGATGAGCAGAAGAGATAAGACTGGGAGGAGCTTCTAGGGACAGGTATATAGAAAATGAGACTGAGAGGAGCTTCAAATGTGAGACATATTGTAGGGGCAGGCAGCTCAAAAGACTCCAAGTTTAAAGCACAGCAGCTTAGGAACTTTTCTAAACAAAAAGATCAGTAAATACTTTTCCAATGTCAAAATCAACCACCAACTGAATCCTAAGCTTTTCTGGAATGCAGCCAAAAGACTATTACACCCAGACCAAATTATGATTTATTCACCAACTACCACCAACTTATTCCCTACAGCTACCCAATTTAGGACATATTTCTGTTCTTGTATACCACCAGGACAAACTATATCCCTAAATGTGAAAAAATCTCTCCATACCATACATTTCCTTGCTCTCCCTTCTTCATTCACTTCCTAACATCTATCAATTTCTCTCCCTTGGCATTCTCTCTAAATATACCACACACCTTCATGATTGTATTATATTAACTTATCTTTAATGTCTCTATAAACTGGCTTAAATTCCTCTAACTTTTAAATCATTGTCACATAAGTTGTATGTGTATTGTCAACCAATGTTTTCATATTATGTGTGATTTCTTATAAGTATTTAAACAGTAGTTTTTTGTATTATTTTTAAAGAGAAAATTATTGTTCTGAACATGTTTTGTAATACTTTGGAGCTTTTCATGTCAGGCCTCTGCTGAAAAAGGACTCCAACCCATTTGGACTTTCCTGGTAATCAAATGCCAATAAATAAATAAAAATAAATAAATTTCAGACACTCCATCATCTCGATACTTAACAGCAAACCACCCACCAGCCTCACTATTCCAAATAGTACTAATCACCACCAAAATCCTCTCCCTCTCCAACCAGTATCTGCTTTGTATATTAAAAAGCACCTCCTAAGCCTAAAAAATGACATAAGAGCTGATGAAAATCTGTCACCAAAGTATGACAAAATTGTTGCATATGCTTTAGCATACCCTGTATCTATACTCATATAACTGTCAGTTACAGAAAGCTATGTCTCTGCCATTTGGAAAAAGTCCCACATTATACCTTTACATAAAGGGAGAGCATCCATGACCTCTCCAATTACTGCCCTATAGCCATTTTACCTCCACTTTACAATATATTAGAAAAATGCTTTTCCAAATCCTTTCCCATCTACACAATAACATTCTCCCTTCCAACACTCAGTATGGTTTCTGACCTCACCACAGCACCACTAATGCTCTGCTGAATTTTACTGAAATCATAAACTCTAATAGAAACACTCATATCCTGGTATCCTCCATCTTCTAAGTCGTGTCAAAAGCATTTGACACAGTTTCACACCAATGTCTGCTCCATGAACTATTTTCTCTAGGACTCAACCATTCATCTCTTAGTTGATTCTACAGCTATTTTACCAACAGAGTACAGGCTGTAAAATAGAAATCAGACAGCTCCTCCTTTCTGTCTGTATCTGTTGGTGTACCCCAGGGATCTATTCTAAGCCCTTTACTGTTCAACATATTCACAAATAATCTCCACAAAGCTATCAACTAAGCCTGCTTAGTGCAATATGCAAATGATGCCATGCTCATATGCTCTCAACCAAGTCAACTCCCAATCCAAATGATGACCCGGGACTCCTTTTCATCATTTGAGGTCTGGCTAGATGACCACCAAGTACCTTTCAATGCTAACAAAATGTTGCTTTTATCCAAAACTATGTCAGCACAAAAACAATCCTTCAACATCAGCAAATATTACCTCGATTGAAATGTTTTCCAACAAAAAGATTCTTGGTGAAGGACCTACACTGGTTTGAACTACCTGATTATTTTACTTACTCCTAACTGCTTCATAGCAACAAAATAATACATGACCTGACACCTGCCCATCACTACAAAACATCCTCAAACATTACTTATTTCCTAGGAATTTCCACTCATAGAACAAATATCTCCTGAACAGGACCAAGTCTTATAAGAGTGCAAGCAACTCAATTTACTTAACCTATGTTGCTAAGCATTGGAACTCCATTCCACTCACCCAAAAACAAGACAATATTACCACATATTTTAAACACAACCTAAAACATCTCTTAACTTCCACTAAGCTATGCTCATGTTCCCATTCTGACTAAATCCATCCTTTTTAGATTTTCACTTCCATTGACAATCTCTCTATCAATCACCCTGACTCTTTCACCTTTCTTATCCTGGCTGTCTCTTACGCTTTCACTTTTATCTCAGCTATTGCTCCACCAACTAATCTATAACCTTAATCCTCTCCTACTAATAGTCCCTCATTTCCTACCTCATCATCTTATGTATCTACTGTTATCTCAACCTCTCCACTATCAGAACTTTTTCTACTTATGTTATCTTGATTATTTCTGCTTATACATTTCCTCCTCCTCCTCTATTTTCTGTTCCTTCTCTAGTAACATCCTACCTCATTAATGTCAATATACACATACTGAATTTATGTGCATTATTATTGTTCTTTTATCTCTAGCTATGTAAAATTATATTACTTCAAAAGTATATGATAAATGTTTTTAGTATTTGTCTCAATAACACCTGCAAAGTAATGCTTAAAATGATTTCATTTTTATTGTTGTTCAATGTAAATATGTATTTTATGTGTAGTTTTTCTCCCAAGGCCTCTGCTAAAATGAACTTTTGTCCTGTCAGACTTTCCTGGTAAACAAAAGACAATAAATAAATCAATAAATCAATAGGGTGGTTGTGGGGGGATTCAGAAGAGAGTTATTCAAATGCAATAAAATGAGAGACCACTCAGAAGTGATTCAAATGGTTTACATACAATTGGTTGCGCGGCCAAAGGTCAATCCGGCAGAATTCTGAACCTAATTGTCGAATCTCATTCGCGTGAATACGCAGAATGTCACACGCAACATCGAATTTGAATTTCCCGATCGCAGACCCGCCACAACAAGTGCTAGGGGGGTATAGTGGCCTGGCCGGTGTTCAGTATTCTTGGGTTCTACAACCGTAGTTTCGATATTCCACAGTCCTGATGTTCTGCAGTCGGCATTTTCATGTTCGGCCATCAGCAGTATGCGCAAATGCATGTTCACCAATTTAAATACATAGGTACAGCAAAGAACCAATTGAAAAAGAACTGCAGACAATAAAGGACTGCAACTATAAAAATGCCTTCAATTAATGGCTATGACATCAGATTCAGAACAAACATAAATTGGAAACAGAAAAAAAACAGCAATGGATATTGCTTGAACAGTGACAAAAACACAGAATTAGATGAGCAATTCTAATAATGCACTTAACAACTCAGAAAACTAACAATGGATACTGTAAAATCCAAACCAATTTATAGCTGCAACTTCAGATTCAGAAAAGAGATAGCAAAAATGCAATAAAGTGAGAGCCCACTCAGAATTGATTTAAACACCTAGGCACAGCACAGAAACTATTTGAAAAGCACAATACAGTTAACATCAGATTCTGGGAAAACAAACAAACACACAAAACTGATTTATATAGTAAGATATAAGCAGTACTTTAAATGTAGTTTAAATGTACTTCCCTGGATGCAAAATGTAGTTTAAATGTTTTGTTTGCAAATTTCTAAGCTTCCAGCAGTCCCAAGAATTAGATTTTGCTCACAAATGGAGACCATACTTTTATATTTGGATCTTAATTTGTTTACACATAGATGCTATTTTAACTTCATTTACCTTAGGATTATCAGTCCATTACCTCTAATTGTCAATTAGTCAATCATTTTTGTATACACTAAGCACAGCAAAAAGATTTTTTACAGTCTATCAATTTGTACACATTGAGTCTTGATGCAGTACTTAATTTAATTTTAAACTATGTGAATGTTTCTTATTTATCTTAATGGACAGACGTTAAATATTTAACTGCAAGAAAGACTCACTTCTTAATGGTAAAACCTTAAACACGTTTTCTTTTCTTGAATTTGTCTAATGGCTGATTTAATCTCCATGTAGCAAGATGTTTAAATAGTACTTTAACAATTGCTAACTCAAAAGCATCACTTTAACAATTGTTAACGCAAAAGCATTTACATCTCATAAATGGAAACAAAATTCAAAAGAGCATAATTGCAAATACCAGAAGTTTATTTTTTCTCCAGATCTAATAATTTGGACATCTATTATGCTTTTTTGATGTGCATCTTTAAGTGTGCTATAGTCTTAACTGTTTCAACATTATTGTCAAATATTTTTCTTCTATACAAATAACAAATTATTTCTAATTCATAGTTTTACACAGATTCATAAGAATTTGATTAATACAAATTTCATATGACACAGTTTGATACATTATTATGTCATACTCACACCAATTTTTTTTTACTAATAAAACAAATAACACACATGCATGTTACACTGCAATACATTCAGAATCTGCAATTTGCATTTTTATTTCACACACAATGATAAGGTACTAGACTGTTATTAATAACCAGCCAAGTCATATGATTTCCTTGTCTGATTGCATTTTAACATGTATTTCTCACATTCTCAAGCCTTCGTTTTACATTTAATTTCCAGTTATAATGTTGATATTAAAGTTGCAAGTGATTTTGCAAAAAAAAATGATTATATTGTACATGTTGTTTGATTTTGTTTTCGTTTTTGTTACTTTTGCTGTTTACACATTTTTTTCTCTGTAGGTGGCTGGCAATGATTTACACAGAGCTGCAAAGCTTCCTATGTAAGCAAACAACTGACTGGTTTCTTTAGTAGAGCAGATTTGACTTACATTGTGGTGTATTTATTACATTGCCACATATTAATTTTTAGTGTAAATTGTTCCACTTAGAACATTTAGTTAACATCTTATTTTTCTAGGAAATAAGAAAGTCCTGTTGCTCCATTTACCATGGAAACAGTGGCATACATTAATTCAGTTAATAAGGTACTGTAGAACTGCAGTGGTGGTGCTGCGGTAGCATTGTCACCTCACAGTAAGACATCCTGTTCGATTCTCAGCTAAAGCATCTTCTGTGTGGAGACATGCGTGAATGGGCATACCTTTGTTGAAGGTTGTGCATCAGGGCTGGCAACTCGGCGCGTAAAATATCTACTGCCAAACATTAGCAGACCGGAGTTCCGCTGTGGCGATCCCTAACCGGGAAAAGCCAAAAGACACAAGAAGGTACTGTAGGCTCAGTTTATCATAAAATAATGGTAGGTTATGCCTCCTCCATTAAATATTTCATGGGAGCCATCCATCAACAAAATAAAATTCAAAAACACACGTTTTTGCATCAAAAAACTGTATCATTTGATATTATATGTGCTGATGGTAAAGTACAGCTCCAGAGAATAAATTTGCTTTAGAGTATGTCCAATATACATCAAGTAATTATTAGCCCCTATTCTATAAACATATAAAGGATAACTTAGTATATGTTTGCACTTTAAGACCACATATAAACAAAGACCTTTCAGTATATTAACCTATTCTGTTTTTTGTTAACCCATAGTTTTTTTACACTTTTTTGAAATTGCTAACTCAAAGGCATTTAAATCTGAAGTAAAGCATTACTGAAATCAATCCAAGTAACTGTACTATAGTGTAAGCATTGCATGATGTGGTACCCTACAGCATATCTTTTTTATTTGAAAGGAAAATATTAATAATATTGAGTCCTTGTGGGTTTTTTAGAAAAGCCTTAGTTGAAGATGCAGGTAGTGAGCTCTGTTCAAGAGACACACAATGTCTCTGGTAACATATATGGAACAGACACATTTTTCTTGCTCATCTTACGTCCCTTTTAAGTCAAATGAAAATTAAAAATCAGCCTGGTCCCATGGCACACAGTCATGAAATTCTGACTGTAAATCACGCAGTCTATTTTCACAATGGACATTGGTGTGAGTGGCCATCATTGGCTCTCCTTTCAAGGGCAGAGAGAGGTAGCCAGGATCACTGCTTGAAAGGCATATACAGGGAGAACTAGGCATTACAGACATGGAGAACATGTCTGACAACGGTGCTACCAGTGCAAGCATTTGCTGTCACACACACACACACACACACACACACACACACACACACACACGCCCACACGCACATGCACACATGCACACACACACACACACACACACACACACACACACACACACACACACACACACACACACACACACAGTGTATAGCTCATAGCTAGAATATCCCAGTAGCTTACTGACTTTTCAGTATTATAGAATGAAAGCTTCCATTAGTACTTGTATGGTATGTGATGTCATAACTCTACCAACCTACTCACATCCGTGCATCTCAGAATAGTTTCTGAAAAATCATCTTAAAAAGTATTAAGTAAACAAACATAACTATTTTGTGAACAATAATAATTGCTAGAACTGCACAAACAACATTATCATTAAGATGTATTCTTTAAAGTGGTAATAGTCAGCACATTCATAGGGCAGGATTCACGAAGCCTCCGTGTAAGAGATACATGGCTTACATGGAGGCTGCAGTTAAACGGTGTGATGTCAGCATGTCATGCATATGCATGAGGGCATGCTGAATCACACCTAAGGCTAACACGGTCCGTGGAAGACAGTAGGCAGCGTGTTCGTAGGGTGAGCCCTGCAAGAGAACACGCCCCCAGAAGAGTAAAATTGCCCAAAGTCAACACCCACGACAGAGCCCATGGAAATGTGAATAAACACAACACAACACATGCCCCCACAGACTATGAACATAAAATATATAAATGAACATGTTATATATTTTTTTAAATCGTAAAGGTGTTTGCCCGTGAGTGCGCTCGTTTGCGCGGGCGTGCCCGTAGCTTAGCCACAGTTAGCAGTCAGAGGAAAAGGATATAAGAACTAAATATGCAAAGTAAGCCAAGAAACAATAGCGTAGCGGTAGAGACATCGGCTGAAGAGCAGGCATTCATGGTTCGAGCCCCCACAACATCAATTTTTATTTTTAGTAAAATAAGCACGAAACAAGTCCCTGACAAACATGTACACATATAAAATCATAGTTTATGTAAAATGTAATGAAATAGTCCATTTATTCTGAAGAAATGTGAGATAACAAAACAATAAAAAATGCGAGATGTGCCTATAGCTGAGCTAAAGTTTAACAAGGTGAGTGCATCTGCCCGTAGGTGAGCAGTGGTTTAATAGGTGTAAAATGAGTGCCCGTAGGTGAGCAGTGGTTTAACAGGTGTAAAATGAGTGCCCCTAGCTGAGCTGAACGTAATATGTGTGCTAACAGCCAAATGAAGCATAAACCAGCATAACCCATTTGCGCGGAGCTGCGCACCGCACCAACAAGCTAACCGACGGGCAACGTTGAGCAAGCTGTATCAAAACTACCTTTACACAGACACACCCCTTAGCCTGTCTAGACAGTCATAAAAGCAGTAGCCAGGTTCGAACCCAGGATACTATGCACCATAGTCAAGGTACTGAACCACTAAGCCATGATGGCAGTACCTAGAAATGCAGTAATAGCAAATATATAGGAATGAATACAAAGTGGAACATGACAAAGCAGGTTTTGTGAAGTTGATACAATTCCAAAATGGCCAATCACAGATATGTGCGGGAAAAACGGCATATATAAGCCCATAGGCGGGAATACACAGCATAAACGACTGTAGAACTAACTTGCAGCCAGAATGTCAGGAGTAGGTGAGGGTAGTTGCTTTCAAGCACAGAGGTGGGGCATTGAGGAGTCCAGATACATAGTCTGGCTCCTAGTCCACAATCATGAGGCCCAACTCATGCAGGGCCAGGTCCTGTGGGGAGCATATAGGGCTGAGGCGTGGGACTGGTTGGCTCATGATCTCACCAGTGCCACAGGGATTCCAAGGACTGGTGAGCAGGTCCGTCACCACCATGCGGACCTGAAGAGACACAAGCAGGACCAATTGAACCTTTGGATCCAGGAGGCCCGGCAAATGCCCAACACTCCACTACTGAGTAAGTTACATTTAATTATGTATGGTAAGAAATTAAACTAGCTGATATTATGGAGATGTGTATTCCAATATTACTTCATTTATATTACAGCTGCAGGTGTCCGTTCTGCGAACCGCAGATCCTATGGTGATAGGCTGGTGCGGTTGCGCCACCAGGCAGGTCAGTAATCCTCTCCCAGTAACTGTAAAGAAATATAAAAGTATGACAGTTAGCAAAAGAGTGCAGTGTAGTCACTAAGTAATAAAATGTGCAAGTAACAGTGTAAGAGTGTTTGCAAGTATTGCTTGATTACAAAAGTGTGTTGCAGTCTCTAATCCAAACAGAAAAATGAAAATGTCTGAAATAAAGTCTGAAATAAAGATGCCCCACCTGTAATATAATAGTACACAAACTGCAGCAGGCTGAAAAGTACAGCTACAGAAGATGAGCGAATCACATGTGTGAAATATACCCCTGTTGAAATACTGAAACATGACAGAAGTGAGACTGCTGGAAAGTATTGTAATAACTACAGGTAAAACATGTCAATAAAGCCTAGAAGTAAGTACCATCCTGAATAGTAAAATGAAAACAAGAGAGAGAGTGTGAGAAAGAGTTATGAATCCACCAATAAAGTAGTAATAACCCCTGAATAAAGTATACTGCAGTCAGTACAGAATGAAATGAATGTGAGAAGCAGAACCAAACAGCGAAATCTGTTCAAAGTGTTGCTGCAGCTGGAATGTGTATCCCAAAATCTGGATATGTTGTTCTCAGTCTGCAATATGCAGATAGTATGATTGTCTGACATACCAAACATCCACAGTTGTCTATAGCTATATAAAGCAAATGTAGCAGGATGATGTAGCTGAACAAAGCCAGATATGAATGTGTATGAAGAACAATAAAATGTATATTGATGTAGCAGTAACAGTCCTATCATCAAATTGAAGTAGTTATCATATAGGAAACTGTAGTTAGAACAGTAGTGTGTATATATGTGCAGCTATTAGAAATGTACAGCATATGTACTGGTATTCGAAGGTGTTAATATTATTTTCTTCACCCCACCCTATAACCACATATAACCCATTCCACGTGAAAATGGTATGTGCAATCACAATTAACACCCCTGGACATTTGTCCTGTTGGGTCATAAATATTTGCATGTCCGTTGATGCATCTGCCCTGTTCATACATCCAAACCTGATGACCTGTTGCCATCAATCAACCCTGCATGTTGTTGGACTGTGTATTGCTGTTCAAATTATGCATGTGTTATGCTCGCTGTTCAATGGTGTGAATATCTGGGTGTTTGGTTAATGGGAATACTAATGCATGCTGTTACAACTAATTGCAAATGGTATTATATGTTACTAACCCAAACTGTCATGACATAATGCAAAACATAGGACAACAGGGAAGGCGGGTTCCAGCGGACCCACCTCTCCCACCTCAGCTGGCGAGTGCACCTGGCACTAGTGCCCAGTCTGGACCCTCCTCCGGTGGCCCTGTGCCACCTGTGGGTGGAAGCGCTGCAGGGGATGGGGCTCATCCCCCCTCTGCAAGCGTGGCCAGAGGAGAACCACCACTCACCCTCCGGAGCGTCCGGACTGTGGTGTGTAGGGAGAGCCGGGACTTTGTTCTTGGGCCCCTACGCCAGCTTGAGGCACAGGTGGCACAACTTATGGGCATGCCTGTTGCCCGGCCTACACAGCCCCCAGCACAGCCCTGTCCTGGGCAGTGAAGGAACAGTGGCAACTGCCCATGGGTGGGGATATCAGTTCCACTGTTGCCATCTGTGGGCTCATGGGCTCTGGATATCCAAACATCCATCCCCGTCAATTGTGTAACCTCCCCACAAGTGTCATACACCGCCCCTGTATGCATCTTGTTTGTCTTGTCTGTTGACCTACCTAACCTACCTCCCCAGCTATACCGACTTCCTTCACCTGACATACCACTCTCACCTGAAAAAAAAAAAAAAAAAAGGGCACTCTGTACCCACAAAAAAATTATGCCCCATACATAGCTGCCCATTCCGCACACATGTCTGCTGGACATGGAAACTATCAATTACAATTGGCTGTACAACAAGTATTATTGTTGTCCTGACACCTCTCTCAGGGGTGGAAGGTTTCAAATGTCACACCAAATTACATACATATTCACAGCTGTTGCTGATGAAGAAATGGGCAGCTATGGGCCTTACCTACATCCCTCCTGCAAATCCCAAGCTTGTTTCCCTACTGTCTTACCCTCTTTGTGACCCCTTTTTCACCACTTTCCTGTCTCCCCATTTTCATTTCTTTCAAAGAAAATAGTGCGGGTGTGCGCCAGAATAAGCACTGTTAAGCGGTTGTAAGTGGGTGTGCGCGTGTGTGCGTGGAGCTAAACGCCAGTGCGCATGCGTGAGCTCCGCACAAACCAGCGCTAACCCTGTTACAACTGCTTAAAAGTGCCTTAGTCACTCTGATTGACAGGTCCTGTAGTCAGTTCAAAAGCAAAATAAAATCCCACTGTCAGTCCCAAACCCAGGACCTTGGAAACAGTAGTCTGCATGACCTACCACTTAGCCATAACTCTTATACAAGAATATTATGCTAAAATAAATATATCATGTAATAGTAGGAATGAATGTAAAGGGAATATAGGATGTGTAGTAAACAAAGCATGTCATTTATACTTACTGTCAAAACTAGTGGATTTCCATAAGAGTAGTGTGTGAACAGAAACAGCCATGCTAGCTGGTAGCTAGTAGGTAATACTACAGGAAACAGGAGAGAGGAATGGAGAAATGTGAATCTACAACACAGCCTGAATCATGAGAGAGATACTAACCTTTACACTCACAGAACACTGTCCACAGTATACCAGCATGGTCCCCGCCCTTACAATCTGAAAGGGCAACGCCTATCTCACATACCCTTTTATAGCACTGTCTTAAAATCACAGTGAGAACTGCAATCAGTACACAACTGGCTGCATGCAATTAGCAAATGCTGGCTTACAATTGGTGCAGAGGCCATCACATGGACTTATGCAGATACCTACAAAAGCATCCTGTACTCACACTCCACACATGCAATACATTCATTGAACTGTCTGGAGGCAGACAGAGAGAGAGAAAGACAGACAGACAGACAGAGACAGAGAGAGAGAGAAAGAAAAAAAAAACACAAACAACAACACACGGTACACACACTGAGCCTAAGCTGTCAGCAGTGACAGTAGCAAGCCGTGCCAGCAGCAGCAGGAAGCAGTAGTAGCAGTAACGCAACCAACTGCGACAAACACAGGTAATGTAAAGTAACAGGTAATAGTCTGCATACTGTGAACCCTCCATATGTGTCATAGGTCTGTATCTATAGGTATGTCCATGTGATATGTTGTGTGCACGTAGTTCCACCAAAAGGGGATGACTATACATTACATGTCATTCAGTGTTAGGCCATGATCCTGGCAGCAGTTTTCCGTTGCAGTGAGGCCTGTCTGTAGGATGTGTGTGTCAGCTGGTGTAACGACTATGGCGCTTAGTTAGCAGTCATCTGGGAACTTTGTCATCCACAACCCGCACATGTTCGCATTTACATCTGGAAATAAATGCCAAACAAGAGGGGTCCTAGGACAGAGGCCTGTGGGATACCACATGTGACTGGCATAGAGTCTGACATGGCTACTACAATATCGATATTATGGATTATGTATGTCAACCAGTGTGCAACCCATCATGTGACATATGTAGTAACATGTAAGCTAATGAGCTTGTCTATGATACCTGAGTGGAGTACTGTGTTGAAGTCCTTAGGCAAGTCCAGGTAGGCTGTATGGATTGCGTTGCCCTCATCAATGGCTGTAGTGACTGTTTTGAAAGGTCAACCAGGTTCAAATGGCAGGATCAGCCCATCACAAAGCCAAACTGGCCGGGAACAAGTGTCTGCAGGTACCCAATATCACTGTATATGCGTCCCATACTGAATCATTCCATAGCTTTGCAGACCAGGCTGGTTAAGTTTATGGTGCAGTAGTTCCAAGGGTCAGTAGAGGTGCCTCCTTAGTGGAGTGGGACCACTGTTGCTGTATGCCAGTGTTCAGGTCCATATCCTGTAGTACGGCCAAGGTTAAATATCAGTCTTATATGCGGTTGTATGTCCTCTTGGAGTTCACGTAGCACACATCCAGGGATACCATAAGGTCACATTGATACTGTGTGTTCTGCTTTGCTGAGGGCGGCCCTCACTTGGACATGTGAGATGATAGGGAGGTTACATTCAGCTGTGATAAGTATTTCTACTTGTGGGGAGAAGGAGGGGGAATACGTGCACTGAACCTGTCTGCAAGAATGTTGCCAATATCTGTGTGTTCGGTGAATGTTAAGTAGGTGTGTATTAACTCAGAGCATATCTGAGGTGTTTGGTCCATATGTGTAACATAACTGAAGAAGGCCTTGTGGTTATCTATAGTGTTCATGGCCATTTCCCTCCCAGAGTAGGCCGTGGATGTTGTTATGAGAGACCGTAGCTTATTACCAGTGCTGACCACAGATGCCTTCCCTTAATGTGAATCTGCTCTGTCCTGCAGTAGCCTCCTTCTATTGTTATACAATCTGCCTTTGGCTGGGGTCCACCGGACAGGATGCCTAACCTTTGTGCATAGGGTCTGGGTTAGAAATGTGTGTGCATGTTCCATGCAATCTTTGGGATGTCCGTGGGAAGCATTCGTAAAGGGGTCAGCAGTGTGGGTTGTGGCTTCCACTGGCCCAGTGGGCTGCATGGATACCATCTCAGTCCTAAAAAGTGAATAACTGTCTAATCACATACATATCAAAGTAGTCTACTGTGCTGGTGGTGGTGGTGGTGGGATATGTATATCCAGGCTGAGTAAGTTGTGTCCAGATCACACTAGTGGATGGCGTTCCACATACAGTACCTTGGTATGAACCCCCAGAGTGAGGTTGTGCATTGGACCTGTTGCAGTGTGCTGACCGATGGGGCATGCTACTATGTTGTATGGAATGTGGCAGGTATTGTTGCACAGGTGTTGGCTGAGCTCTGATATCTGGCCATGTACTTGTGTATCCACCAAGAGACACTCACATGCTACATATGGGAGTAGTAGTATATCACTACAGTTGAGTATCATGTATAGTATGTGTGCCATATATTGCTGACATAGTCTGCTGATATCCTGTTTGCGTTCTCTTCCAGGGACATGGTGCGTCAGCGTAATCCCACCTACTCTGCAGCAGAAGATGAGGAGATACACCAGAGCCTGGTGCAGGATTATGACATACTGTTTTCCCGCACCAGCCAGAATCAGCAGGAGAGGGCTGCACTGTAGCAAGACCTTGTCTGTAGGGTAAATGACATTGGCATGCATAATAGGACATATGAGCAGGTACGGCATCACTGCAGTGATTTAATCAGAAATGTCCATCAGCGTGCGTCGGATATCCACAGGCAACAGGTTGCCACAGGAGGTGGGGTGGCCACACATCCCCCTCTCACCAGACTGGAGGGGCTACTCCTAAGTGTTGTGGCTCCAGCCCCGGAACAGCAACAGCAATACACCTGCATCATGATGGAGGCTGGATCCACACAGCAGCACGACATGGAGCATGCAGGTAATATGCCATATGTACACTTGACTGTTCTGTACACTGTTAGTTTATGCATGTGTAAGGTGTGTCTGTGGTATGTAGCTGTCAACATAGTATGTAATTGTGCAGGTGTGATATTGGCAATATCAGCAGCTGACGTGTGAAAGGCAACTGGTGTACTACTGCACTGTATCATATGCAGTATCAATGGCACAGTTGTGCCCACTGACATTAATCTCCTCATTTCTGCAGGTCCCTCCGGTGTTACAGCAAGGCAGGCCATCCATGCTGGTGAGTGTGTTTTAACAATACCTATAATAGTCCTGATAGTGCTAGTAATACTAGTGTAACTCAGTAGTGCTCTGTGTGTATACTGCGGGGTGTACATGTGTGCATGTGTGCCTGTGTCCACGTGTGCATGTGTGCATGTGTGCATGTGTGCCTGTGTCCACATGTGCATGTGTGCATGTGTGCCTGTGCCCACTTGTGCATGTGTGCATGTGTGCATGTATGCATGTGTCCACGTGTGCATGTGTGCATGTGTGCATGTGTACACGTGTCCAAGTGTGCATGTGTGCATGTGTGCCTGTGTCCACGTGTGCATGTGTGCAAGTGTGCAGGTGTGCATGTGTGCACGTGTGCATGTGTGCATGTGTGCATGTGTGTCTGTGTCCATGTGTGCATGTGTACATGTGTGCATGTGTGCATGTGTCCACGTGTGCATGTGTGCATGTGTGCATACGTGCATCACTGGTAACATTGTGTGGACACTGTAAACTGTGTTTCCTGTCTTCCTCCCACAGGTTCTGGTGCTGCTCTGGTGTCCTGCAGCAGGGAACCTGAATCTGGTGCCACAGGCACTGATAATGATGATATCTGTGTAATGGCACAGGAAGGCATGTCAGGGTCCGCCATTGGTCAGCCAATTGACAGTACACAGCTGTCAACCCCATCATTGCACACAATCATCCTGCCAGTACATCCTATGTCACCATTGTCCCTAGGTGAGGGACAGGATACAGTGGGCATTGACCAGGGTAATGTGGTATCTGTGGCACATGCTTCCCCACACAGCAGCCATGGGCAGGGTCCTGCGATTGTACCACACAGACAGTTGCCCATGGGTTCTTGTGGGAGCATACGTGGGTGTACTGCCTCTGGCAGACATCCCCAAAGAGGTCTGTCAACCTCAGCTATGTTTTGGGCTGTCATGCAGGCACAGTCGCGTATGGAAAGGTACACCAGACAGGGTCTGAGGGAGCTGAGAGCATGTCACACAGCCATGACTGACAGTATGCGTGACATCGCTGATGCTATCCGTAATTTCACCGATGTCATAGACAGACATTGTGGGGACATATTACAGCAGTTCCACAACCACATGTCCATGAGCCAGGGCAATGGTGGGCAGTTGCGGCGTTGATGTGGCCGTATGCCAGCAACAGCAGCAGCTGGCAGTCGGCGCGGATGACAACAGGCCCGTGGACACCCCCATAGTGCCAACAGCAGCCCCAGCAATGCTGGGTCTGTGCTGTCATCAGAATGCCCCAGGAGACCACGTGCACATGGCTCTGGACAGTCCCAACAGGGACCTGTGTCCAGTCAACACACTCCCGCTTCTGATGACAGTACCCAGTCTGGCTTAGTACCGGATACGGTCCATAGCACCCCTGCCAGGCACAGGTACCGTGTCCGTGCCCACAGACACTGATCTGTATGACCTGCCAGGTGCAGTCTGTGGCTGTCCACAAACTCCTGTATATGGCAGCCATGAGATGGAACTGTGTGCGTGCATACACACATGCGAAATCTTAACACCTAGGGCTACCACATACACACACACACTGCACCAACAGTACCCCATCCTGTACTGCTGTCACTCACCAACACACATACACACACATGTCAATTGGTGGTATCAGTGGCAGACTCAGGCATACCTAATTCAGACCCTGTGCATATGATGAAACTGTGCCACCTCCTGCAATCTCCAACATCAGTGCAGGAACAGGTAAACACATTGCTGACACACAGGGTGACTACATAGAAGTGTATTAGTAGTATAATGTTGGTAACAGTACAGTGTGCTGATATGACTGTGTGTATATCCCAGCATGCCTGATGCAGTAACCGTATGACTGTCCTGAATTGTTATCTACACCCATAGTACGTACCAAAGTGTAACAGCTGCACATTATTGCATACCAGTGGTAAGGATGTCAACAAATAGCCACATACATGGGTAGCACAGGGGGGAAGCTAATGCAAGTAGTGATACGCAATGATGGACATGTACAGTAATGGTGGCAAGTTTCCCACAACGACTATGCAATGTGGATGTTTGCGCATGTTGATATGTGTGCAATACCAATGTAATCTGAATCACAATTAACTATGACATAATATCAGTTCTACCATGGACATCTGAGCTGTGCATTCCTGGGTACATGTTGATAGTGCCTACATATTTGCACTGTTACCTACTGTTAGCGTTACCCCTTCTTTGTTGTACAATGGACTACTTCCAGCCCTGCTTACTGTAGCTTTGTTTGCATGCATGTTCACTTGGAGTTCCCTGGAACACTGCTTCCACCTGCAATGCAGAGTTATAGTGCGTCTGTGGACTCCTAGTGACATCTGCATAGCGTACTATATGTATGTCAAGTTTACACATGACAGAACGTCACTGTCTGTCCTGTTCGCATGTACGTTGCCTGTGACACATTGCACATGTCTTACCTGGCATTTACCCACGTGTGCAGTCATATCTGCCAGTGCTATGAAATCAGTAGCAGTACACCCACACATACACACCTTCAGTATGTTGTTCCCCATTGGCCCTATGTGTTGGTAATCACCATGACAATCACACTACTATGGTAGCATGTGCAAAGGTAACCTGTGAATCACCTCTATGGTCCAGTTGTGGTTTATGTGAGTCATGTGGCAATGTCAAAGTTGCCACATGTATGCAGTCAACCCTCACCCCTGGCCAGGAACGTACAACACATGTGTGGGATGCCACCACATAGCCAATCTGGGGACTGAGCACTCTGAACCCAGTAATGCCATTCCCTGTCAGGTGGCATGACATACTACAGTGACTACAATACCAGTCAGACATAGACCCACACTGACAGCAATCTGAACACACTGGGGCATACTTGGAGACTCAGAATAGCATCCTGCCTGAGCCTCACACACCTCTGCAGCTGGCACACAGGCATACGTTACGTCAGAACACAGCACATGCCACACATGGCACACACATCCCATGTGCCACACACTCACAGCCTGTAGGGCTACACAACACACCTGCTACAGATATGTCAGGTACCTCTCTTAGCCGCTGCAGTGGGGTCCCGTTCAACAGGCTGTACATGGTGAAGGTCACAGTGATATGCCTGTGGGGCACTATGGTCCACCACAAAACACATGCATACAGGTCAGTCTGAGGCATGGACACATATGACTCTATGGATGACATAAGACATACCTCCCTGGACTACATGATAGGGAACATAGAAGGGATCTCTCAGCATGTGGCACGGGCCAGTATGAGCCAGATCTTGGTTGCCATCATACCCTCACCAGGTATGCTACAACTATATGTAGGAAGGGTGTTCTATGTCTACATTCTGCTCAATCTCCAATGTCATTCATAGGGTATCCACTGGCTGTCAACGTGTGCTTACATGCTAGGGAAGCCACAATGATTTGCGAGAGGCAGCTTGCACGTGACACCCATGGGCCATTGTATATTGGCGAAGCCCCTTGATACACACATAGTGCCTTATGCTGCAGGACATGGATTACATAGCCACCTCCGTGGGTATCACACAGGATAGGACACTAACAGTGATGCTACACAACACCAGCAATGTACACTGCAAGATGCACACACTGGACACTGTCCTCAGCACGGTGAACTGCAATGTCTGTGCAGTACCAGAGACGTGATTCATGGCTCACAGGTGCAACCCATCACTGCCAGTTTATACCTCATACCATGCCTGTCGTCCCCTACACATGTAACACACATGGACAGGGGGGTGGTATCCCAAGGCACCACAGATACACACACCTCCAGGTTGTTGGCACAGCACAAAGCTTCAGGGTCTATTCATGTGCAGCTAACAGTGTGTCGGACTGCCTTCTGGTTCATAGCCTGGCACACACAACCCTCCCATACACAGGAAACCCACCTATCCTCCATAACAACACTGGCAATATGACAGTCTCAAGAAATGTCTTTATATGGCTGGACTGCATCCAGCCAAACATTGTGCGTGAGCATTACTGTAGCTACAACACACTAGTTGAAAGGTTCCCAGCATGTGGTCACTGAATTGCAGTGGAATAACATGTTACCACTCTCACAACAGGTGGGAACATGCAGCACCTGTACATCGACTACCTGTAGACTATATGGCCCAGACTAGATGTGTATCCTCTGCTGTAGGTATTTTACCATATACACTCACACTGTATAGACACATACTGCGTGCGACCCCTGCACAGTAAGACACAGTCATATTGTTATGCATTGCAAATACCAATTATCCACTCGAGGCACGTGTCAGACATGGTAACTACTGCAGGTCACAGGTATTTATGTGTATGTCACACATACATCATGTGTGCATTGCCATTGCTGGTTTAGGCAATGGCATGCATTGTTATGCACAAAGACCCACACAAGGTCATAATGTGTGACACAACCACACGTGGTAGTTGTGGGTTTCCAAAACATACCTATCTGTACTCTGACAATGGTAATAGACCCAGTAGTGGAGTGCACTATTGGCATTACTGGCCAAGTAGCCCTGTTTGGCTGTGCTGATAGTGTGGTGACATCCCCTGTGTTTACTGGGGGAATATGAAGCATCTGGTGTACTGTAGTATTTGCCAAAAGGATCAGTTCTTTCACACTTGCAATTACACACACCCTACTACCCCCACATACACACATACACTTGCCATTTGCAGGATTCATACCCCTACCTAAATATGTCACGACACGTGAGAATGATGCATTAGCGAAGCGCACTATTTGGATTACTAGGAGGCTCCTCTTCTCCGGCTGTACTTATAGGGTGCTACATCATCAGTGTTTGGAAAGGGTAATGTGCATCATGTAGTGTGATCTCCTGATTGCCAAAAATAACATGGTTTTCATACAGAATTACACACATACAAACTCCCCACATCCAAACACACACACACTTGCAGGTTTCATACTCCTACCTAACTATGTTATGACACTTGAGAAAGACGCTTTAGCAGAGTGCACTATTCGGATTACTGGGAGGTGTCCCTTCACCAGCTGTATGTATAGGGTGTTGACATGATCAGTGTTTTGAAAGGGTAATGTGCATCATGTAGTGTGATCTCCTGATTGCAAAAAAGCACATGTGTTTCATACAGAATTGTACATACACAAACTTCCCACATCCAAACACACACACTTGCAGGTTTTAAACTCCTACCTAATTATGTTATGACATTTGAGAGAGACACATTAACAGAATGTGCTATTCGAATTACTGGGAGGTTTTCCTTCTCATGCTGTACTTATAGGGTGCTGACATCATCTGTGCTTAGATAGGGGAATGTGCATCCTGTAGAGTACTTTCACAGTTGCCAAAAGGGGCATTTCTCTCACACAGACTTGCATACACACTAACCCCCCTCCACACACACACTGGGCAGTTGCAGGATTCAAACCCCTACCTAACTATATTATGACACTCGTGATAGACGCATTAGCAAAGCGTGCTATTTGAATTATTGGGAGGTTTCCCTTCTCCTGCTGTACTTATAGGGTGCTGACATCATCCGTGCTTAGATAGGGGAATGTGCATCCTGTAGAGTGCTTTCACAGTTGCCAAAAGGGACATCGCCCTCACACAGACTTGCACACACACTGGGCATTTGCAGGATTCAAACCCCTACCTAACTATGTTATGACACTAGTGACAGACGCATTAGCAGAGTGCGCTATTCGAATTCTTGGGAGGTTTCCCTTCTCCTGCTGTACTTATAGGGTGCTGACATCATCCGTGCTTAGATAGGGGAATGTGCATCCTGTAGAGTACTTTCACAGTCGCCAAAAGGGACATCTCCCTCACACAGACTTGCACACACACCACCCCCTTTCACCCACACACACACACACTGAGCATTTGCATGGTTCGAACTCCTACCTACCTATATTATGACACTTGAGGGAGACACATTAGCAAAGCACGCTAACCGAATTACTGGGCATCTGGTCTGCACCTGCAGTCTTTATAGGGTGCTGACATGGTATGTACATCTAGTACTACCTGTCATGTGGGGGATAGCATATATATGCCTTTGCAGCCACCTACGTCAGGGTCAGATATGCACATCGCACTGGCAGGTTATGTTCTATACCATGCTTCGTGACCACAGGACCTGTAACACACAACACAACCAGTCCAGAACAACACTCCCACATCCAGGACACACACTTTGCTTCCCTGGGAACAGTGCCGGGATATGCAGGTGTTCACATACACCATTCCAGTTGTTAACATCAGGTACAGGCATATTGTGTGTGAGAACTACTCAGGCCTCTACCACTTTACCCTACAGCCACTACAACTTGTGGGTCCATGTGCTATGGCAGAACCACTCACCACAGCCACATGGGGGAATACATATTGCACCTGTCCATCTGCAACATGGGTACTCACTATCCCACACCAGAGGTAGACCACCATTGTTGATATCTGACCATACCCACCTTTCCCTGGACATCCATATCCCATCCCCACCCCCAGGCAAAGTTGTCACTGCAAACAAACTGTATTTAGCACAAGCAGACTCTACACTTGTGAAGACTGGGTGGACAACTTCAAAGGACCCATGCTGGGGGACTATACTGGCCACTCTGCATAATCCTTGACAATTGCCTTCTATGAGCATGTGTAAGGTTTGCATTGATCATGCTATCCCACATATACCCATGACTGCTCCACAACAAGACACCTGTCAGGTATACACCAGCCATATATGAGCCGTCCAACAGACAGAGTGAGCTAATACATTGCAGAGCTGTAGCCCACAGAGGGAGGACATCTGTGAACAGTACCGGCATGACACTTCATTCCCACATAATAATCACAACACAGTGTTGACAGTGGAATTGTTCAGACAATGCAGATAGGGCTCCCCTCAGTCTGTTATTGATGGCCACTTACTGTTAGAGGTCCTCAGCAACCCTCTTCCAGCACACACCAACAACATGGCTGTGGCTTAGCACATTCAAACCCTGGGATCTCCACTGTGCCCCTGCTTGACAGAGGCACAGCTCACTAGCCTCACACGTTGCCTTATGTGACCTACTTTACAGTGGAACAGTAGCCTACTGTACTGGGGATGCAGATGCCAAGCACACTCTGGCTAAGCTGTCATTCCCTAGGGCAACAAGCCTAGTATTGACCTCTACACCCATATGTTCAATTGTCAGATGCACAATATTTGTTGTGCTGTTATACTGTTTGCAGGTCTTTATTGCCATAGCATTCCCTGTTCCTATGAACAACTTGTGCATCTGTGGAAGATGTTTGAATATGAGGGCGATCCACTATATCACTTATGTCTATGTAGTCATTTACTGTGTGCACTGGGCAGATTGCTGTGTTGTGGTTGGTTCCTGGAATGACACGTACAAATACCAGATATGTGTGGCCAACTGCTAAACGGAGATATGGCCTAAGTGTGTGAGCATGCCCAGTTCAGCCTTTCCATGGCATGTTGTCTGACATACGCCTCATTTATCAAAGTGTGCGAGCATGCCCACCACATATTTGGGTGTGTGTGAACTTCAACAATATCTCACGTTTATGGTTGTGTGTTGGGTGTCATGTTGTGTACTAACTGGCCAACTGCTCCGTGTCTGCCACAACAGGGATTATACTGTGCCTGCAGGGATTGCATGGGATACTTTGCATACAGTTGTCAACATCCTTTCATAATGACCTAACATTGTAGTACGTATAGTGCACTGGTTCAGTACTTTCACTGTGGTGGACAGTATCCTGGGCTTTAGTCCTATCACTGCTTGACATCTTCATAGTGAGCACAACAGACTGTGTAGGGGCCAGTTGTGCACATACGACCATGTTGCATTATGTTCAGATATGGACTACCTACACCAGGCTTGTCCAACATTGGTAGTGTATTCCACAACATAGGTGGACATTGGCAAACACTAGTGATGTTCCCTAGGCCATTTCTGATGCTAGTCACAGAGTGTGTTTGTCCTTCGACACACATTGTAACTGGTGTTTATCATGACATATGTCATGGTTAGTATACTGTGCCTCCATCTACCTCTGACATAACAGTGCTACCCAGGGTTAACCTACCATCTCCCATCCACTCATCGGGATTCCTCTTGAGGGGTGTCGATAGGTGACTCTATGGCTAACCTCTACTAGGAGTTTACTCAAGAGTGGGGGTGCCTTCTGTGTTATGGATCATTCTGTACAGCTTGTCCTATGTATGTCAGTGCTGGGGTTCAGGTCTCTCATGTGCATAGCTCACTGCCATTCAGATTGTACTAGGTGCAGCATGTTCATTGATTCCAGCTTGGACATGGCTTCATACATCAGGCACAGCTTGCCTCTGGCTGGGCAGTATGGCAGTGTGTGGAGCTGCAGTTTGTTTACTCAGGCAACACATGGCATCTGTTTATGCTCTTTGCTAAGCCTGGTGGGGTACTGTTGTGGACTTTACAGTTGATGGAGGTGTCTGCTAAGGTATATCCCACAGGGGCTATTGTAGTCAATTGTGACGCTGATGAAGGATGACTGCAGAGCCACAGTGACTTTCCCTTATCTACATCTGACAACCTTCATGATTGGGTGGGTATATGGTATGTTTCTGCGAACACTACAGCCACATGTTTGTCCAGTGCAGGATATCTATCACCTTGTGTCCCCAGGTCTCTCATTACATGTTAGGTACATAATGGGTTAACACCTGTGTGGTAATTTGTGGGCACTTACTGTATATCCACGGTGGTTGTCTATACACAGTTCTGCAATTAGCTTGCTGACATGGCTATGGCTCCAGTTGTCTGTTTCTAGGTGGCCCTTTTGTGGGTTGCTTGTGTCAGCTGGGGGTCGTATTTGGTGGGCTGCTTGTACTCCTCTGCATACATGTTCAGTCACAGTCCTTCCATGTTGTCCTGTACCTATGGGACATATATACGGAACGGAGGGGTCCCAGGACCAAGCCTTGTGGGATGCCACTCATATCTGCTTTGTAGTCTGACATGGATGCAGCATGTCTGACCATGTCAGTTCTGTCCTTGGTCTGATTTGCAACCCCTCTACTGACATAGGGGTATATATTTAAGCTGGTGAACATATCCATTCTGAACTCGTAGGGTATTGTCTGGAAGCATATGCACGGTCCAGCTACACTGTGTGGACCACATTGCCCTCATCAATTACCTTAATGACTGATTCAAATGGGTCAAACATGTTTAGGGGCAGGATCTGCAGTTACGACAGCCACACTGTGTAGGGTCTGATATCAGTAGGTCCACGATAGCTTTATGTCTGCGGTACATACTGATCCTTTCCATAGCTGTGCAGACCAACCTTGTCAGGATCCTGGGGTGGTAGTTTGCAGTATCCATTTAGGCAACACCTTTGTTGTGAAGGACCACTATTGTTGTACACTGCTCTTTGGGTACATAGCCTGTGGTAAGGCTGACATTGGGCAGTAGTGTGATTTGGCATTCCATTATTCTTGGAGTCCATGTTGGCCTCAGCCCAGGACACCATCACATACCTTTGCTGCTGTGTGTTTTGCTTTGCAGATGATGGCTGTTACCTCAACATCTGCAATGTCAGGGGACCTGCTGGGATAGATATTTTGCATTCTGGGGGGGGGGGGGTTTGCACTGCACCTGTCAGGTTGTATGTTGGCAATATGTGTGTGTGTTTGGTATGTTGTTTGTAATATCTGTGTGATTCGGAGCATATCTGTGGATTCCCAACATGGTTCCTACCATCAGTTAAGTAAGCCTTGTGATTATCCTTAGTGTCCTGTACAATTTGTATCTTCATAGGTTCATAGGTTTATACTAGGCTATCCACCCTAGGGCATTAGTAAGCCAAGCCAGAGTGTGTGTGTCTTTCGCCGCCCCTTGCTATGTGACTATTATGGCCATTTATGATTTTCTTTACTGTGCCTCTGTCCGGACATGACACAGTGAAGACCCCCAGTGTACATGTATGATCATCCATCCACTTGGCAATATTCCTGTTGAGGGCTGTCAGTGAGGGGCTCTGCCTAACATGGATTGGGATCCTGTTTCTGGGTGTGGGGAGCCTCTGGGTTATGTATCTGTCCCTCCAGCACATCCTATTTCATTATGTGTTGAGGCTGACATCTGTCACTCTCACAGCTCCAATGGCTTTGATTTCCTGTGGTGGAGCATGTCCATTACTCCTGTGTTGGGCATGGCCTTGTCCAACAGACATACAATGCCTCTGTGTAGGCAGTCTGTGACTGCATTCAGCTGGGGTGTCTACAGCCAGGCAGCATATGACATATATTTGACACCCTTTATCCTCTTGGTGGGGTACCTTTGAGGTCTTCTGAGCCACTGCAGTTGTCAGGTATGGTGCATCCCATATGAGTCATTGTACTAGATTATGGGTCTGATAAGGGAACAGTACAGGGGCACAGTGACCTCTGTTGATGTAGATGTGAATACTTTCATGATACGGTGTCCAATATTGACAGTTTTCCTAGCCACATTGGCATTGTGAGTGTCACATGACAGGTTACTGTCGACTTGTGTCCCTAGGTCCCTGATTACTCCTTGCATACATAATGGCTTACCACCTATGTGGTAATTTGTGAGTACCTTGACTGGTATTTGGTGGGACATTCATACTGTCCAGTGTCTTCAGGATGCCTGTGTGGGGTTCTTGTGTGTGAGAGTGTGGTCTGTTGCATGCTACAGACTGTACAGCAGTTTTGACTACACTTAGGTGCACATGGGTGGTCTCCGCTGCTTCGTGCATTGTCAGTTACCTGGCCGTATGGGTGTCTGTGCTGCATATGGATACTCCCCCTCCTTTGATGTTTTGGTCCAGATGTTGGGGCCATAACGCATGATATGTGGTATAACCTGGTAGTGCTGGTGTGCTATCAGTAGGCTTACAGCAGGCTTCTGTCACTGCACAGACATCGATGTTCTCCATACTGGGAAGTGCCTCAGGGGCATGCATATTGCAGTTTACACATCTGGCATTGGTCAGCATTACCCTTATGTATCTTACCACTTATGTTTTCTAGGGTGGTGGGTTAGTCTTTTTGGCCTTGCCTACATACGGCTCTATGGAGTTGGCAAAGGCCTTATCCAGTATCCAGACGCCCAGGGGTAACAGGTGCAAGCCATCCCTGGAACTGCAGCATGGCTTGTCATGCATGACATCTCAAGCAGACAGACATTAGACCCTCTTGGACTGACAGCTGTAACTGTGTCACCTGTTAAAGCTGATCATTCTGTGTTTGTACTGTGGCATCATTCTTGGTGAGGGTTGGATGCTGCAAACGGCCAGTGTCATACCGGCCTGGGTTACATACTCAGAGAGCTCATCCATGTCTCTTTTCATGTAGTCCAGGGAGGTACATCTCAGGTCATTCACACCAGCATGGACAATGAGTGCATCATATTTCTGCTTGCTTTGGGGTGACCTGCGTACTTGTGTTATGTGGCATTTTGTGGCAGCCTACAGGCAGCTTACTGTACCCTTTCCCTTGTTCAGTCTGGTGAGTGGGACAGCAGTGTGTCTGCCTATACAGACACCTATTACAACTGTATCAGGCATGTTATTTCTCCTTCTGGCCTGTGACTGTTTGGCACACCAGCTTTGTGTACTATGTGTTGCATGTGCTATGTTTGGAGGTTGTGGTTGCTTGGCATCTGCTTTGGAGGCTTCTGTTGGTGTGGTGTGTTTGTAATTAGGGCCTCCGGGAATGTCCTTCTGTGTTTATGTGTTTGGTTTACAGTTGTGATAGGTCTATGTGGGACTGGGTTTGTGGTGTATGTGGTTACCTTCTCCTCCTGACTAGTTTTGACAGTACTGAGTTGGGGGAGCTCAGCCTCCGGTTTGGATACATGGTTGCATCTCTCACATATATTTGTATTTATTGGGGGGAGTTGTGGGTTGTCTGTGTCACATTGCCTCTGGATTCACAGATTCTACTTGTTGTGGCTGGCCTTAGTGGATTGTATGTGTGGACATATTTTATTGCCATACTACTGATCAGTGATTACTTCCCTTTTTATGTTTGCTCTATCATGTAGTAGCTTCCTCATTCTCTTGCATGGTTTGGTAATGGCTGGAGTCCAGCATGCCAGATGCCTGCGTGTATGGCATTGTGTATTGTTGTTATTTGTGATTGCATACTCCAAGCATTCCTGGCTGTGTTCATGGAATGCCTGTATAGCATGTTCTGCGGTGTGTCCCATATTCTGCACTTGCACAGGGCCTTTTGTGGATTCCACATCAGTTTGGAGGGGTGCAACCTATGCTTTACACATGTTTTCACTGTGGTTTTCTGGCCAGGGACTGTGGTCAGGATGTGTATTTCTGGTGTGATTACTCTATAGTCTGGTCTTACCAGTGAGGGATACACTTCTCATCTTGCCATCCAGTGCACATGTTGCTGATTATCACATCCAGTATGCTTACCCCTCTTGTGGGAGTGGTACATTGTTCCTGGGCATTTTGGTTTATGGATTCTGGGAACTTTTCTCCTACTGTGTTGGTGCTAGTATAATGCTCCCAGTGTATGTCTGGGTATTTTCAGTCAAGCAAAATAATGTGGTTTGGGGGCCTTGATATATTCATGTATTCCAACATAGGCCAGGTGCAGTTCCTGGTATTAGGACAGTAGTCTGTAGCAGGCTATATACTGGGAGGCAGTTTTAGCCATTGGTATTTGACCATGGCTAATCCATGCTGCTTCTTGTTGTGGTACCAACATGGGGGTGTGGTTATCCTTGACATTTATTGCTAGTCACCCTCCTTTTGTAGCTTGTTCCATGTTTTGCAGCTGTACAGCACAGTATGAGGTGTAACCTGGTAGTGTTAGGGTGCTGATGTGAGCCTTGACCCAGTTTTCTATTACAGGACTGATATCAACATTATCCATACTGTGTGCATTTACACTGCACACATCTTGCTGTTTAGAATTCTGGCATTGGGTAGCATTACATCTAGGTTCCTATCCCTTGTGGTACCTATGAAGGTGGGTTTGTGTTTTGAGACTTACCTATTCAGGGCATGCTGTGGGTACTGACAGCCTTTGCCAGTATCCATGGGGCCTGGACTGATAGGTGCACGCCACCCCTAGCAGGTGGTGCATCATGTCATGCTCCGCATGTCTTCCCAGGCTGAAACACATTGGCTCCCCTTTGACTAACTGCATTACTTCAGCCAGTTATTGCAATTGATCATCCCATCATCATTTTGTGGCTTTATGCTTGGTGAGGGTGGATGTTAGTCATGGTTCTCAGGTGTGCATATAGTACATGGTGTTACATTACTTAACACATGGCATTCATGCCTCAGGTGATGCTGCAAGGCTGCCTCTGTCGGATGCACATATTACACTCCCTGTACATGTTTGTGAGCAGGTCATGTCATTTTAGGCATCCCTGTTATTATTTGAGTGAGTCAGAGGGGGTATCATTCCCAGGGTTCCTAATGAGCCAGTGTATGTGCTATGCGTTGCCTCTTTGTCAAGGCCAGGGCATACTGGGCACGCCTCCTTCTGCCTACTGGGGCAGGCTCAGGTTGTTCCTCCTCCAAGTCACGCTCTGCCTGTGATGGCCTTGGCAATGGTTGGGGGCTGTTTGGCCCAGCCCTATGCTGGTCCTGCTGCAGCTGTTTTCGTAAGATCATATTATGTAGCATAGCACATACCATGACAATTTGGGTACATGTAGTTGGTGTGTACTGCGAGGCTCCACCAGATGTGTCCAGACACCGGAACCGTGACTTGAGCAGCCCAAACACACGCTCTATTACATTACGTGTTTGTGCATGTGCCTCATTGTGGCGTTCCTGTTCAGGTGTGTGTGCGTTTCTGATGCGTGTCATCAGCCACAGCTCCAGTGCATCCCCCACTGGGTGTCCATGTGGGATTTCCCCATTGGCAAATGTCTGGTACAGCTGCGTCAAATGCCAGATTTGGGAATCATGGTAGCTCCCAGGGCAGCCAGCACACACATTCATTATTATGCCCTGGGCATCACACATGACCTGGCAGTTGATGGAAGGGAAGCCCTTGCGGTTAATGTAGGCCATACCCCGCTCACCGGCTGGTGCTTTGATGCGTATGTGGGTGCAGTCTATTGCACCCACTACCTCAGGGTATTCCGCTATTTGCTGGAAGAGACACATATTGCTGGCCAATACCTCATGGGCATTGAGGAAATATACATGATCACCGACATGCACTGACAAGGCATCCAGGAACTGGTGCAGTACCCTGGAGGCTGAGGCCTGTGATATCCCCATCATATCACCAGTTGGTCTTTGGAAGGTACCTGTTGCTAGTATTCTTAGGCCAACACATACCTTGGTTTCCACTGGGATGGGTTCCCCTCTGTTGGTTCTGTGTGTGAGGCGTGGCCTGCACAGCTCAACTATTTGTTGCAGGAGCTCTCTGTCCACTCTATAGCGCTCTACTATCTCCAGCTCATGTAACCCGTGGTAGGTGACCCTGGGCCTGTACACTCTTCTCCATCTCCTCACTGTGGGTTGTCTGGCACCATCTGCATTGACACCACCCTCAGCAAGTCGCCTATGTCTCATTATGACAGCTATGGCAGCCCCTAACATTTCTGCTCTGAGTTCAGCTTTTTCAGTTTTCACTTCTAATAGCTTACTCCTGTCTTGCAGTGTCGCTTGAGAGAAACACCCTGCACTGCTGTTTGCAGAGTTTTAAGTGGTGGGCTGGGCTACTATTCTGCCTGTGTAATTGCCTGCTTCTAATTGTTTTCACCTGCTAGCTCCAGCAGTATTCCCTGCTAGCTTCCTAGTAATTCTGTTGCTTCCTTTTTCTTTTCTGTTTCCTCAGGGGGGAGCAGCGTGCATACCAGCAGAAACACGCTCACAGTGACTTACACGCATGCACACATGCTTACACGGTTCAGGATCTGCCTATTCGGGTTAAAACGTGTGCACACCAGCGCAAACAGTGTTACAAATCTGCCAACAGGCTCCTACATGCTCAGCCTGCCCTACATGCGCGCACACCAGCGCAAACAGTGTTAAACATCTACCAACACGCTCCCACATGCTCAGTCTGCCCTACACATGCGCACACCATTGCAAACAGTGTTAAACATCTACTAACATGCCCCCACATGCTCAGTCTGCCTTACACGCACGCACACTGCCCTACTCGCGCTTCATGGCATGCACACGTGCGCATGCACGCCCAGCAAGAAACTTTGGTGTAAGTAACAGTGTACACCTTCCATTTCTTGACTTTCCCATGCTTATCTTGTGGCACTCCTCTTTCCCTGATCTGTGTCTGTCATCTGTCATGTTACACTGACCTCCAATGAACTGCATTTCTTTCTACCATTCCCCCCTGTGATGTCACCTATCTCCTACTCTATTCCTCCCCCTTATGTATCTCTTACACTACTCAGACTGTGCTCATTTGCTATGTGACTGTGGGATTCAGTATCCTAACCCTCATTTGCATGAGATTGCCTACTAATGCTTAGTTACATGTCTTAGACTCAGCTTCCCCCCTTAGCAACTACTACACGGTGGCCATGTTGTTTTTGGTCTGCTGGTTCCTGCATTGTCATTCCATGTATTGCATAAAACCCACATTTGTGGGTTTATAACCTTCATTTTTATGTTTTATACAGCACAGCCCATTTGCGCGGGGCTGCACTGCGTTTAAACATCGCCGAAAAAAACATTATATTTTTATTATTTTTGCATTGGGTTACCTTGCCAATGGCCAAATATTTGGCCATTGGCCTGCTGCCTGACACATATGCACCCTTTATTTGGAGCTGACATGGCTCCGTTGTGATTTTTGCAGAAACGTACACAGTTGTCAACTGAGTACATTTCTGCAGCTAAAACATTTCTTACACGGGCTGGTTTCTGCTTCATGGATCGCTAATATACCTCATTTGCATACCTTTCGGCTGCAAGTGAGGTATTTAGCATATCCACGCCCAGTCCGTGTAAGAGTCGTTTTAGCTGGTCTCTTACACAGAGTTTCGGGCTGTTCCTGGATCGCGAGGCTTGCATGGAGTGTTACACGTCTCTTACACTCCGTGCAAGCCTTCATGAATCCTGCCCATAGTCTTTCCATAATTGCTATAATATGTTATAATGTAAACAAACTCAGAATGATGTTTTGCTAAATTTTGACAAACAATTTGTTATATCTTAGAAACTCTGCAACTTATACATACACCATTATAACATTTTTGCTAACCAGGGATAAACTTTCAAATGACAACAAGAAATTCAGCTCTGAGTGCATGTTTATTGAAATATTTACGAAATATGAAAACATAGTTTAATTATGTAATTAGCAGTATAAATAACACTGAATATCTCAAGATGTATATCTTACAGTGCAAATATCAATAACAAAATTTCTTTAACAAAATCAAAGGCTTCACCTATTATCACGTAATAGCTTGTAAGTCGTTTGCTTTTTGAAGTATTAAATACATATAGAAGTATTACTTATTTTCATAATTACTAACAAACAATTAGCAATGTCTCCATTAGAATGTGATATAAAAGGGAATTGAGAATGATCTTTCCTCTGTCCCTCCATGCATATCACATCATATCCCTCAAGAGCATGTAGGTCTCCCAGTTGTGAAAATCTGAGCATAAAAATGAATATATATGAATATAGAAATATGAATAAGTGGCAAACAGTGATTCATTTCTTTACCTCAGGACATTGTGCCCTCTCAAATATTGCCTATTATTAGCAATAAGTGAGACCAGTTGACATAATGGTTAAGGTATTCGTCTCCCATGACAAGGTACAAATTCGATTCTGACCTCCAAACAGTGCTTGCATGCAGTTTGCATGTTTTCCCTGTGTCTCTGTGGGGTTTCTCACACCTATAAAAGCATGGAAAGTGTTTCCAACTCAAATCCACCTGAGAATGGAGTTGTAGGCAGCACAGACTCTAGATTGTGCCCTACTGGGGGAAGAGTTGTGTAGACCAACTGCTTTGGGCATCTACTGTGGTGTGCAGTATCCTCAAGACAGGAGAACATGGATTTCAGACTGCACACTGTGGCAGGGCTAACCACTCAGTGGTGTAAAATATGACTCTAGGTGATTTGGTTGTGTTGACTAATCTTGCCAAATGAGCATGGGTGTTTGCCTGTCAAGAGACCAAGCTGACAGTGGGAGTGATGTATGTGTTCCTATTGGCCACTTTGTGCCTGAACTAGCTCCTGGCACACAGCCAATGTCCAGTTGTCCAACTTAGATTACCTCAGTTGATTGAAAGCAGGATGCAAACTAAATCAGTCTGCCAAACATGAACTAACAGGAGGCTGGACGTCCTATGTATCCAGGAGACAAGATAAAAGGGTGGTGTACTAAAATCACTAGGCTTGGGAATCAGAATCTACTACTCAGGAGAAGCACAGAATAGAAATTGTGGTGATGAAGCAGCTTCAGAAGAAAGAGAGGGATGTCATCAGAATTAGTGACAGACTCATGGCAATCAGACTCCAGTTTAATGATAAAGCAGCATTCAAAATCTTAGTCTATGCCCCACAGCGTGGCTGTGATTGTGAGGAAAAAATGCATTCAGACAGCAAGACAGAAGTTGTAGGGCCTAGTAGACAAAGCCAGATAAAGTGAATGTGTGGATGACCTGAATGCACATATCTGATGCAACAGGAATAAAGAAGGATAAGCCACTCTACACTTCTGTCTGGACTTCTGTCTGGTGAATGGCTTGATGGTGGGCAAACCAGAACAAACAAAAAAAACGCTCAGTGTAAATGCTGGCAAAAGGCAAAGAACAGACCACCAACAACAAAAAAAAAAAACAAAGCCAGCAAAGTTACAGGGTAAAAACGTTTAATGGCACATTCAAAAACACAAAGCTTTCTGGTATAACTCCCTTCTTCAATGTGTAGTAGCTGGTTAAAACAAAAGACAAATTTAAATAGAATTCTAAAAGCACAGCCCACCAATAAAAACACATCATTACTCTAGTCATCAGATAACTAATTTAACACTATTCAAAATTTAAAGACACATTTGTTTTTGTCTCAAAATAGGTTTCAAGCTAACAGTTCCGTTTAGTCCAGGTTCTTTTTTGCAGAATGTCCAGATGTTTGCCTCATATTTTTTGCCCATTTTTCATACAATTGTGGTTTCTGGCAAATCACTGGCAACTCCTTAAGTACTGAATTCAGAAAATAATGACAGACATGAGTTTCAGACTTCATACCATTCAGAAAATTCATCTGGAGCATTTCTCCCTGGGCCTCCACTGAAAATTGGCTCATTCCAAGTCAGACTTTCCTGGTAAACAAATGTTAAAATAAATGTAATCAACTTTCTAGGTTTGTAAGAGCAATATTTAAAACTTGTCCCAATTTTTGGTCTGTTGTCCGCCCATTATTTATGGCTTTGTCCAGATTTCTTGCTCTAAGAGGTTGAGAGGTATGGTGGTGATGGACTACATCAACAAACAGCTTGGAGAGGACAGATCAACAGAGATGCTGTATGCAAGTGATGTCGCATTAAAGGCAGACTGAGCAAGAATTTCAGAAAGGACAGGAGAATGGAATGCAAAACTGAAGGCAGATGGGAGGAAACTGAGTACATATAAGACAGTTGTAATGGCAACAAATGGAGGAAATCAGAAGAAGCTGAGAAAAGGAACAGTCAACAACTTCAAGTATCTGGGAGGGGCAGTTGAGGAAAATGGTTGTCTGAATCAAAAGGTCAAAGCTAGAATCAGAGGGGTTGCAGCAAACTGGCACAGAGTATCAGTGGGAGTGTATAATAGAAGAATGCCATAGATGCTGAAAAGTAAGGCGTACAAAACAGTGGTGCAGCCAGTATACTACTGTATGGTACAAAAATGTAGGCAGTAAAGGCAGAGCAGTTGAGGAAGCTAGAGGTGATGGAGATAAAGTGCCTGAGGTGGATAGTAGGATGTTTACTATGGGACAGATGAAGAAATGAGGACATAAGATCAGATGCCAAAGTAGCTCCAGTTCCAGAAAAGGTCAAAGAAAACAGATTATGGTGGTTTGGGCATATGTACAGAAAAGCAGAAGACAAAGGCAAAAGGAAATAAAGGCATCCATTAAAAAGTGGACAGACTGTGTGGGAGAAGACCTGTGACAGTAAAACATGAGTGTTGAAGATGGTAGGAGAGTGGCATTGAACAGAGAGAGATGGCGACAGTTCAAAGTACATCCTGACCCCTTGTGGAAAATGGCTAAAAAAGTGGGGTTGATGGTGATGATGAAAAGTCACTTACTACATAGCTAGGCATAAAAAAAGGTTTCAGCACAATATGGAGCTATGTGTGTTAACTGGAACTATACAAAAAAAGAGTTAAAACCATGATGTACATTTTCAGTTTGAATTATTTCAAGATTTAACATATTAGCAGTTACTGCAACCAGATTCAAATAATTACAATCACATATCACAGAATTAAATTTCATTTATACCCTGTCCATAACTTCAAGTAGATATCATTCCTGAAACATTAAAAATTGGTTACAATCACACACCATACAATTAATCTTCATTTATGCTCTGTCCACAATCACTAGGACAAAACATTTCTGGAATGATAAAAACTAAGATATCATAATTTATGCAAGCTGTCTGTTAGCCTATTATGTATTTCACATCGTGGTTATAAACATAAAACAGGAAAAAATACAGACTTGTCACAGATATCACTTCAGTTTAATTTTCAATTTACCATTATGATTTATTTAAACAAACAGACCAATGGTAAAACTTTTCTTTTCATACTGATAGTATCACATGACTACAATGCCTTTCATACATTTTGACCCCCCCCTCAGCTCAGGATAAGAGAAAGGGAGGAGGTGTCTTAGTGCTCATAAAGGACAAGTACACTGCTAGACTGGTACAACAACATGACTTGATTGTGCTCCTTCATACCCAACTAACCATAGGTGTGACTCCCTATCATATCCTTGCTAGCTACAGCTCCCCTAACATGAGTTTGGAAAATGAAACCTCCTACCTAAACCTACAGAATCTGTTAATTTAATACCATACCTATGGGTGACTTCAACTACTCCTTCATAAACTGGAAGATGTATATGACCCATAATTTACTTGCTCAGAGGTTCTTGGACTTCGTCAACTGCAACACCCTAGAGTAACTAGTTAGCTCCCCAACTAGAGGCACAAATAACCTAAACCTAGTACTCATGAACACTGAAGGATGCTGCTCCCCCCTATCCATCATTTATTGACAGGTGACTTATGCCTGACCTACAAGGCATTGTCTGATCCCTCCCTGACAAAAATGTTACATATCTGCAAGAAATATTATATGAGGGTTATGCATTCCATAGACCTCAACCTTATTTTTGACTCTAACAGAACTTGCTGGAAAGACAGATTTGTATCCCAAAGGCTAACTTGTCTAAGGAATGAACTTCCCATCTTCATAAAACAATGCTCATCCTTCACTGTCTTCAAAAAGAATTTGGATAAATGGATGGGGAACCATAAATTCACTCCTGGGGTACTGCCCTGTCCCTTAAGGACAGAGGCAGTCTGTATAATGACTCAGAGCTCCAATAGCCAAAGACCTACTACCTTGGTACTATCCCCTCATATCTGGGGAATTAAGATATAATATTGTCATATCCTGTGTATTATTGGCTAGACTTGTAAAGGCTTTTGTGCCATTAGCCTAGTAATTACTTACAAAGCTATGAACCTATGATGTATTATAGCATTTTTTATCTAACACTATTTATTTTATTTTATTTTATTTCAGTTTGCTAACCGAAAAAGTGAACTGGTTTACTCACCATTTTCCGTCATGACCTGTGACATTAAAACAAACAAAAACACAAATCTCAGTAGCAGTGCATTTGTGGGCAACGTAATTGAGATAAAAGATGATTCAAGTTATAGTAACAATAGAAATCACTTTAGTGAAGGAGAACTTAGATCTGTGATGCAGACAATTAACAGGGTCAACATACATAGAAAGAGATTACATTAAGATTATAGTTTGTAGTTGTTAGAGGTATGAACCGTCATATCAGTCATGAATTAGATGATTAAGAAATGAATAAGATAATTAAATTAATCTTTTAACCAGCATCTAGAAAGCAGTTACATTTACCTTCATTATGTAAGTATTCCATTAAAGTGCCTTTGAATGTACTTTCTATGAAAAATGTTGTCAGAATTAAATTTTTCTATGCACACTCAAAATAATTCATATTCAGGCCCCTTGTTATGCAACTATAATAAAAATAATTTTTATGAAAAGCACATAAGTGTAAATTTCATAAAGGAAACCACCACATGGAGACATTGTTTGACTCATGAATATTAATTGCTGGTACTTGCCCACAACTTGCAAACATTGTGTGCATACAGATTTGCTCCTATAACTCCTTTTTAAATAATGGCATTAAATTGCCTGCCAATAGTTTGCATGCAGGTCCCTAGGCATTTCTTTTGAGTATCAGCAGTGTTTCCACAATATGCAGAAGAAATAAATTACTTTATCTATCTATCCATCTATCTATATATCACTATATCTGTCTATCTATCTATCTATCTATCTATCTATCTATCTATATGTATGTCTGTCTATTTATCTATCTAATTACACGTTAACCAGGTAAGCAGACTGATCTTTGGTCCTTTATCAGGTGAAAACTGTGTCCATTTGGCAAACAGTACACTTTAAAGTGATATGAAACAGATGTTATTAACTGGACAAACAGTAGAGATTGCAATATGAAAGGTATAAACAGTAGAAGCAAAACTATACTAAGATAATTGATAAAAGTGCTGAAGGGAAAAATGTGAATAATAAAGGCAGTGGGCAAAACAATTCCTCATGATGTTTCATGAAGATCACAAAGATCTTTATTACAAAAGATTTTAGCATACTGTCGGGCAGTACTTCCAGTAATGTACCCATATGGGCAAAAATGCTCCACCTTTGTAATAAAATCATTTAATTCTTCTCATGAAGTGACTGTTTTTTAATGATTATTATTCTTTGTTGACTAGGTTAGTCCAACTAGGCCAATGTCTTCTTTTTAGGAGAGACCTGAGTTGGTATTCATACAAACTAGCTTAAATTTCACCAGGCCAACAATGAACTTCCCCTACTCATTGTAATGCTTCCTGTACCTAGTGGGGAGGCTATTAAGAGAGGAGGCAAGATGGCGATGAACTGTGAGTCACTAACATCAAACAATAAGGAGATGATAAATCAAGTGTATTTATTAGATGCAAATCATATAGGTTCATAGGTTCATAGGTGTGTACTAGGCTAATGGCCCTGAAGCCTTTACAAGCCTAGTCCATAGGATTACCCTGGCATTATGCCCCCCAACATTAGTTCCTAATACCTCTGTCGAGTAGAGCCACTGGAGTGATCCCTGGGGTGAATTTTCTATTTCCCATGCACTCATCAAGATTTCTCTTGAAGAGGGCCAGTGAGGTGCTCTGCTTGACACGTATGGGAAGTCTATTCCATAGCATGAGCAGTCTCTGGTTTATGAACCTGTCCCTCCAGCATGTTCTGTTGATTATGGTAATGAAGTTCAGGTCTCTGGGGCATGTGGTGCAGAGGATTGGGATTTCTTTAGATGTAGCATTTCTAATAGAGGAGAAAAACAGAATGTATTGAAAAGCAGTATTTAATTGAGAAGGAGGATCCTGGAGAGGAGTCTGCCCTGTCATGGGCAAACATGACAGAAATGAAATGTAATGACATTGGCAATCAGAAAGAAAATAATGATGAGATTGTCCACAGCAAACACGAGTGTGCAATCAACAGGTGGACTTACAATATATGCAGACATTTGCAAAGACAGAAAACTGATGGGCATGAAATAAAGTGGTTACCACAGTCTTTGGTAAAAACATCATCGAACACAGATACTATGACAGACTTATATTTTATATGGGATTAAATAATATTTCTATTGGGTTTCAAAGCGCCAGATGTATATTCCTTTATTCATCTGTGAAAGGAAACATTTTGCAATACCATATTCGAGACTCTGGAACTCTGGGATTGATGCAAAAGTTTTTTGAATATTATGAAGACCAAAAAGATGTGTACCCGTGTACCCATGAAGTGAGTAGGCTTTGTCAGGGAAAAATACATACTGTAAACAAGTTTTTATTCAATTTAAAACTGATAAAGTTATGGAAAATTATGTTTTTACATTTTGAAATGAAATGTGTGATGAAGCCAAAAGTGTGGAAAAACAAAAATAAAAGCAATTAATGGGATGAGGAATGGCAATATAAGACAAAATCTGAAAAATGAAATAGTGAAACATGTTGCTTTTGACAAGCATTATATTTAATTCAGATAATAGGTGGGTATTCTACTATTGGGGCAACCAAAGGCTTTTTAGTTGGGGATACTACCCACTTAATAAGTGAATGAAAAAAAAAAACAAACAACAATGTAGAAAGAGAGCATTCTACTCAAACTTTTAAAGGCATAGTGTAAGAATTGTATATAATAATATGTGTCATGTCATTTTTTTGGTTTGGTTGTAAATGAGAGAAAGGTGTAGCCATGACAGAAAAGGAAGAGAAAAGAAGTTGAGAAATGTGAAAATAAGATTGGGGAGAACAAGGGTAGTGAAATTAATGGGGAAGGGGAAGTTACAAAGAATGTCTTGGAAAACATACAGATATCAATACAGGAAAAGTAAAATATTGTTTAAAATAGATTTGAAATGTTAGAAGAAGGGATGATTCAGGTGAAGACATGTTGTGAAGAAAAGTATAGAGCATAAGAAAAAAAATTACTGGGGAAATGATTCAAATGAAAAGAGATATGTAAAGATCCTTTCAGTAAACATAAATAGTATTAAAATTACATAAGGAGGCTGTGTGTTTTAGAAAAATGTGAAAATCAAATGCAAGACATTTTTGTTTTGTTACATATACATTTTTAAGTGTAGAAGAAAGGTGACAAATGGAGAAATTATGGGGTGGAGGAATGGTGCTGAGTTTAGGAGCAGACAGATATTCTGAGATAGTGATATTATGGAAAGTACATGATGTAAAACTGTTAGATTTGACAGTATTAGAACCAGGAAGAGCTATTATAGCATATTTATTGATTAGGAATGAATGTTATAGGTTGATTTGTGTATGTGCTTACATGACACAAAAGGAGGGAGAGAAAAATTATTTGAGAAATTATATTCATATGTAGTTATTAATGAGATGGTCACTGTGGTGGCAGATTAGAATTGTCATGTTAGAAGTGGAAAAAATATGTTAGAAACATAAGAGAATTAATAATAAAAGGAAATCTGTGTGTGGGAAAGAAGAACATTTACTATTTTCAGAGGAATATTAAGATGGAAACTGTTGTGAATGGGTTTCATGATCATTTTGATATAGGGGTTGAACTGGGCAATGATAGAGTAGCAATTAAAATTGGGAAAGGTTTTACAAATGGTAGGGAATGTTTTGAATAATGAGATATTTGAGGTAGAGTTACAACAGTTGTGGAATGAACATTTAACTCTGAAGTATTTTATAAGACATGGGAATAATGATGGATCACGTTTAAAGAAAATATAAAAATGTATTTGGAAGTAGGAAAGGCAAATGAGGAAAATATGTAAAGAACACTGTAGAACAGGTGATATGGATGAGGCATTGGGTAATTATTCAGAAAGATTTTTAAAAAGATAAAATGGATATGGATTTATATGGGAAGAGCAGCTAGAAAATTGTGGATAATTTGCATAGACAACAATATTATTTAAGAAGGAAGAAAGACGAGATGAGTCCTGTTTTGTTGGAGTAGCTATGGGAACTTCAGTTGCTAATAGCGACACTAATTTAGTTCAAGCTCGGTGGGAAGAACTTTACGTTTATAATGAAGATATGTTGAATGTCTTATTTCAGAATCATAATATTTTCTTTTATAAGTGGTTTGTGGATGATGTCTTTTTCCTATGGACATGGGAAATAGAACAGTTACATGGGTCTGTTGAATATCTTAGTCAAACTACTGAATTTCTTAAATTTGAACTTAAATATGCCAGTGATGAGATAGATTTCTTAGATTAAGAGCCAGTAGTCTTAATACATCTCATATGGATTTTATTAAAGAAATGGATGATATGGCTAAAGATTTTATACACAGAGGTTGTGATTTAAAGATGATAGAAGATACTAAGAAAATAGTGGCTTCTTTGCATTGCACCTCTGGTAAACCCTTTCTGTTTGAGAAAGAGGATAATTGCAAAAGTAGTTTTGATTTGAAAAATAAAGAACGAACTGTGGGGTACTTGACTAAATAACAGACATGCCCCTTGTATTAGAGCTATTGTGGAAAGGAACTGTGCAATTCTTATTTTGGATAGTGATCTTAATAGAGTTTTTGAGTGATAGACCATTTATTATATATAAAAAAGAGCGTAAACTTAAACAAATGTTATGTTATAAAGCTGTGAAAAGAAAACAATGAATACATCCAAGAACAAATAAGTGTACCACCCCATGTTTTAATTGTAGTTTTTATAAGTTTTTAAACACAGATAATTGTTTTATATATCCTATTTCACAATCAAAATTTTATTTTAGGGTATTTGCTCCATGTAATTCTGAAAATGTAATATAGCTAGCCAACTATACAAAATGTTCAAGTTTCTATATAGGAAAGACCAACCAAAACTTAAAGACAGAATATCTTCTCGTTTATCTGAGATACGTAGGAAAATAGATAATAATGCCTTATTTAAACATATCCAGCAATCCGGTGATGAACATATTTTTAAATTTAGAGTTTTACAGATTATTAGAATACAAGACAGAGGTGGGGACATAGTAAATATGACAGAAATGGCTGAGTATAGATGGAGTAATTATTTCACTGCTGATATACCCCCTGCAATTAATACAATGTGTAGTATAAAACCTGTATTAAAAGATAGATACTATCATGTACAAATATTGTCTGTGATTTTTATATTATGTTTAATGTGTCTGTTGTTCTCTATTTTTTTCTTTTTTGTGAGTTCACTTTAAATTGTTACTATTTCTAATTGCTTAATTATAATACTGATTGGGGAAATTGGCGGCTGGATATCCTTGAAAGTATTTAAACTGGTTGGAATGCATAGGATTTATAAGCATTAAAAAAGAACCTGCTGAGCTTGAAAGCTTTGTGTTTTTAATTGTGTTTTTCATTTTAATAAAAGTGAGTTATGTGACGTTTGGATCCTTGTTTGCTTTTTTCTGTTCTGGTTTTCCATTTGGATCTGCTGGCTGCTTATCTAAGGTTTTGATGTTGGATGTCTGCCCTGTTTTAGCAAAATGTATTAGGAAGAAAAAAATCAGGAACAGAGTTTCGAAGGATAAGAAGGAATGTGAAAGATATATTCAAGTGGTAGTGATGTGAGTTGTGGAAAAATATTTTTCTGGTATATATGACAGGAGCAGAAGGTGTGGGAATTTTGGAGGCAGGGAAATCTGAAGATTATTTTATTAGCTTAAATTGAAAAAATACAGTGCACGAATTAAATGAAATGGTTAATATGGAATCTGCTTTCAAGAGAGATGGCATAGGCTACAAAATATATAAAGAGATGAAGATGGAATAAAGGAATGTATTAAATTGATGGTTTAACAGAGATATACAAAAGGAAGAGATCTGTGAAGGAACTGGTAAGCTAATTTGGAAAAGGAGATAAATAAGCCAAACAAAAAAGTGGTGACATATAACTTTGAATAATATTGATTATAAAATTATGATGAAAGTAATGTAGAAAAAGATGGAGAAAGGCAAAAATTTTCTGGGGAGGGGACATTTGGCATAAAAGGCTGATAGTATATAGAATTGTTATAGATTGTGATGGAGGTGGTTGATGACATTAAATTAGTAGTAAGAGACATAGTTAAACTTATAATGGAGTCAGAATTGATCAATTATGTGGAATAATGAAAGGGTATGGAATAAGGGGGAAGATTTTCAGAGTGTTGATGTCAGCTTATGATAAAGGGAAAGTCAGTATCCTGTTAAATGGATAGTTAAGTAAAAACATGAGACCAAGAGAGATATTATACAAGGATTTACAATTAATGGAGCTGTATTTATGATGGCTATGAATATGAAAGTAAGACTAGTAGAGAAAGAATTATTTGAAGCAAAGTATTAGCTCATGATGTGGCTATATGGATTATGTTAGCATTCATTGATGATTTGATATCAGTGTCCAAAACAATAGATGGATGGGAGAAGTATTGGAGGTTATAAAGATTTTATTAAGAAAGGCTGGTTTATTCTTAAGCAAAGAAAAAAGTACAGGGACAGGATAGAATGAAGGAAATTTAAGTTCTGGGTATGAAATTTGAAAAAAAAACAGGTGACAGAAGAAACATGAACTAAAGTATTGGCTGAAATTAAGGACATTATTACTTGGTGGAATACTTTTAGATTATTTTAAGAAAAAAAAATCTTGTTAATTCACTATTATTAGTAACATGGGGTATTTAACTGGTGTCTATATTTCCAAAGAAAGAAAGAAAATTATTTACTTCAGTTGTTTTCTTCCTGTATATGGAGATCAGAACCTAAAACTTATTTCACTGACAAGTAGTACTCTAAGGCAAGTCAAAGGTATATGTCCTTTTTCCCCAATATAGTGCATTCTTGGTGTTAGTATACATAGTTGGGGGTTGTGTGGGAGGCACAGCCCCCCACTTAATTTGGTTTTCTGTTATCTGGCTTTGTTTTACATTATTTGGTAAAACCTCACACCCCCCTTACTATATATACTAACACCAGGATCGTACGACAGTGAGGAAAAGGACATATACCTTTGAATTGCCTTAGAGTACTACTTGTCAGTGAAATGAGTTTTAGGTGAAATGAGTTTTAGGTGAAAAGAACTTTAGGTGATTTGGTCTCACTGAAATGGGTGTTAGTGAAATGGTCTTTCAGTGAAGTGATACGAATATATATATATATATATATATATATATATATATATATATACACTACACCGACACACCACAAACTCGACAGCCAAAACGTCGACACCAAAACACCGAAATCACACAATACCGGCAGTCCACATTACCGAACACCATAACACCGACTCACAACACACACACACAACACAAGCACACCAAAAACCTTACAAACCTGTACTAAACCTTACATACACAACTATCTATGCGCTAATCTTAAACCCAAGCCCGAACCCTAAGGTCCGTCACTATCGTACACTTACCTTACCCGCACCCTAACTCTAACGCCCGTCACTATCGCACACTTACCTTACCCGCACCCTAACCCTACAGTCTGTCACTAATGCACACTTAGCTTACCCGCACCCTAAACCTAAAGTCTGTCACTATCACATACTTACACAGTTGCACTCATTTTGCATGTCGGTGTTTTCCAGCGTCAGGATTTCGAACTGTCAGTTATTTCCGTTGTCGGTCTTCTGGTGTCAGTATTCTTGTCATCGGCGTTTCAATCTATAGGTGTTCTCAGGTAGACCCATATATATGCATATAGCTTTTCTAAATTTATTTTGGGGACTGAAAAAAATGCAAGAAGAAGTATTAAGTGTGACAGAGAGAATAATGTTTGAGAAATGCAATTTTTTTTGGGGGGGCGAATGAATTTTAAAGTAAAATTATATTATGGGAGTTAGATATAGGGAATGTTAATGAGAAAAGAAGAGTGTGGTATGAAATAGTTATGGAGAAATACAGTACTATTATATAAAGCCATGAGAAAATTTTAATGATGTGGCTAAAATGGCAATAAAAGATACAAGGGAAATAATGGAAGATATGATACATGTGCAGTATTTTCTTTGGAGGCTCAATTTAGCTAGGCTTCCAGTAAAGGAACAAATGCTATATAAAGTAATGAGGGAAAGACTGCATTTGGAGCACAAAGAAGTGGAAACAACTGAGCATGTCTTTTTTAATTGTGATAAAACTAAGTGGGTTTGACAGACGTTAACAAAACATCTGAGGAAAAGAAAAGAAAGTCAGTATGGATATTATAAAAATGTTAAAAAGGCAAAGGAAAATTTAGACATGAACAGTTTTTGGAAATGAGTGGCAGTTGTGGAAAGCAAGGAGATATTAAGTTTTATTTAACAAAATGTTCTTGAAGTGATTAAGCATATTATAAATCACTTGGAATAAAAGCAATGAGGAGTAAAGAACTAAAAAGGGGAAATGTAAATAGTATGGATAATGTTTTTAATTTGTGTAACTATGTAAATGTATAGTAAAATATGGAAACCCCTATGTTTTTCAATAAGAGCCATGGGATCTTTTACATTCACCTGAACTCTAACTCAGCCACATGGGAACTTAGTTTAACATATCATCCAAAGGACAATACATTAAGGAGTGCAGCACCCCCCCCCCCCCAATACACACACACTTATGTTGCACTGCAGTGTCAGTATTGGAAATTATTCGAAGTACCTTTTGTGGGACTAGAATGCACAACCTGAATCAAAGACAGCTCCTGACATTAGCTAATGAGCATCAAAAGAATTAATTTATTTTATAATTTGCACATGCTTATTACAAACTAATTTCATACATTGTCAGAAGACATTTTCAAGCTGCATATTAATATCTTTCATTTTGGTCTAGGCCAAATAGAAACAGTATTACACGCTATCAGTTTTTCACGAGAAAGATGCATTACTATTGGTTAAATAAAAAATGGCCTTGCAGATGCTGTGGAACATTACTAATCTTGTTTACTGTTTCTGCCTATCACAGCACTTGATAATGAATCGTGAAATTCATTGCTGGACAGATAAGCACCTGCATTTAATAGAATGCCACATCTAATAGTCCATTTTTAACAAATATCAAGTTATTATTAAGAAATTTTCACACATTTAAAAAATATTTCAATATTTTATATTCTGAATGATATATTTTCATGCTACATGCCTAATCCATGGCAGGACTAATACAGGTGTTACTTATGTTGTACCAACATTACTCTGCTACTGATAGGCTGACTGTTTCCTGCACATTTCGCATGTTTATATTTTTATATTCATTTTATGATCTAGGCATGCATGACAGTATACCACAGCAGCGTCATTTTCACAATAACTCAACATTTCTTTGGACAGACCCCATAACTTACATTTCTTTCCCTACAGCCTATGATATTTGATAGGAATTGAACACATATTCCTGGCATCTCACCCATATATGTGTATGTGAATATTTACTACCTCTTTCTCTATGCCCAAGTATATGAGCAGTTTATTTAATTGCTGAACTTCTATATTTGATTCACAAGGTTAGGTTGCATCAGAAGATAATTATTGCATGTGGTACTCTGAGATTTTCCTCCATTAACTCAGCCCCAGTTCACAGCTTTAACTTTAACTTCCATATCAGGCAATTAAAAGGATTTTGGAATGCATTTAGCACAGTAAGATTTTGCATTTTGACATCAAAAGTCAACAATTTTGTGATAGTTCTAATTCCTAGAACCAGTTGCTGAACACTCCACTAGTCATTTATACCTTAGAGCAGAATGGAGGAAATAGCTGTGTGATCCACATATTATTGGTACGCAGAAGGCAATTTATCAAAAATCTAGAATATGCATTATGTATTTTGTTAATGTTGAAAAGCTACCATGCACTCACTTGAATAGCAGCACTATAAAGAAGCTCCTCAACAACATTCTAGTCTTACTGACCAAAACATAATAGTTTGTTCATTTGGCAGAACTTGTTGAAATCATCTGACTAAATGAATGTCTAGTAAAAGGAATAGTGTGCAATATTTAAAAAAATCTGTCAAGTTTCCTGTTGGGACACATTTTCAAAAATTTCACTGAGAAACTAACTCTAACAAACAGAGAGGAGAGTGCCCTTCTCATAAGAACAGTAATGGAAATAGCATAAGGAAGACAGTCTTCCCTTACTGTTTGATTGCCATACACCCTCTAACTGTAGAAGGGGGTCATTTATGATCTTTGTCCTCTGCCTCCTGATATATGATGGTAAAGCTAGGAATGACTATTACAACTGAGCACATGTCTGAGATGATTACCAGAGTTTAACAATGAAGAAATATCAATTGCAAAGCATTTTCCTCATTCAACACTATTAAGTATAACATGGATAAATCTGAAGATACGGAAATTATGGGCAGGAGGAACAATCTCCAATCTGATGGGTTTACAGAAAAGTACAAACAAAGACATGACTAGTTTTCCTATTACTTGGATTGCTAAGGACATTAATGTGTATCAAGCTGTTTCATATGGAATTGAGGCACAAGATGTAAATCTTTCTGTCTTGAAATTTTTCTGCTGTACCAGAAGTCCAGCTCTGTGTGTCTTTTCCTTACACAGACAAGAATTCAACCTTATGGACAGCTTGTTTGAATCCTTTTATATGTTGTGTAGAAGTTAAAATCTAATGGGATAATAAATAGTCTATATTATCCAACTTGCTAATAGGTCCAGCTATGAGAACAGACTTTAGATGCATTAGGAGCAACCGTCTTTACAAAGCACACTTCACAGGTGATGTCATATTATAATCACAGGGTATACTACCTGATCTCAAAATTCATTAATTCATATAGTAAATGTGGATGAAATCTTCACCATCATCTTGGCTGTTTCCATTAACAAATCTACATCAACACTACTAGGTATGAATTTTAATCCTTCACGAGACTTCTTTACTATTTATTTAACTATTTCATTGAAATTACTTAAAGTGCAGTGGTCAGTTCTGGAAGCATCCTTGTTTTACATTTAATTTCACTTCTCATTAAACTCCTCATGCAAAAGTTGCAACTGATTTCTCCATATTCAAACCAACAGAAAATTATGACAATTATTAACATCCAACTGCAAAGAATTATGGGCAAAAAACACAACTTTCTGTTTTAGAGGAACAACATCATACTTACATTGTGTTTTTTCTACTATATCATCACAACTGATATTATTTTAAATGTGAGGAGTGCCAACTAAAAGAATTAATTGGCAACTAATTGTTCTGGAGCATTTCTCCCCAGGCCTCTGCTGAAAATAGGCTCTGTCCTAGTCAGACTTTCCTGGTCAATAAATGTTGAATAAATAAAATTAAATAAATAAACTAGTCTTTCAAGGAATTAAGAAGCTACTACTTATGTATTTATCATTGAAATGCTTTAACTTATACATTAGTTCGGGTAATGGGGCATTGTGAGTTTAGTATTTTTTGATGTCACTGCAGGACCTTTCAGATCTGAGAAAAATTTGGGGATTGTCCTCATCAACAAAATAAACACAATTTTTTGCATCAAAACTGCAGGATCTGGTACTGTATGAGAAAATTAATCCTATATCAAATTCCAAAGGTTTGTTTCAAAACTGTTCATAATATAACACCTGCACTTTAAGGTAGTCATATCTTATCCAAGTACTAGCAAAGAATTTTAAAGTACTTGCTTTTTAGTTAAACATTTATTAGAACAGTAAACCAACCTGTATGTATACACTAAAAGCCATATAAATAAAAATAATAAAGAATGAATGACTTAAAAACAAAGTAGACATCAATAATCTTAAAAAACAAACAACCACTAAGTGCTTTCATACATATGTGGAACTTCATCCAAGCAAGTTGCACAAAGCAAAAATACCACTGAAATAAATTCAAGTCACATGGCAATAAACCCCTTAATGAATTAATCCCTTCCTTCTGAGCACTACTTTAAACTTCCCCCTATCATTCAAACCAGGGAAAACACAAGCATCTAACCTTATTTGCCAGCAGTACTCTTTCCAGTTTAATTCATCTTCAGCATCATATTTCATCTCAAAATTATAAATTTGATCAATCACAGAAAAAAACTAAGTTCAGATTATGTAAAAGTCCCATATGCATTAGTTTCACATGTTTACCTAAGTCATTATTTAACTCCAATTTTTTATATTGCCCTTGCATGTTCATAAATTCTCATATGAAATTCTCTAATGGTTCTCTCAACATATAACACAGGACATGAATTACAGAGGGCAGTATAAACAACAAATTTAGATTTACAAATGTAATTTAATCTCATAATTCTTAGCTACTAACCCTATCTTATCCTTTTCCATAACATATTTACAAAAATTACAGTTGGCACACTTAAACATTCCTTTTTAGATTCTACTGAATCATTTTAACACAACTATTCCTATGAAAATACTCTTTCAAATTTTTGCCCCTTTTGGATACAAAAATAGGACTCTCCCCAATAATACTTCTTAAATCATGGAAATTCATCAAGAAACTCCAATTACTTTTTATTATTGCTTGTATACTTTTTTCATCCACCAAAATGTCAGGGGAACAAACTAAAGAAAAATCATTTTTATTATTCATTTTATTGAGCCTACTGGTCCCAATAGAACCATCACATATTTGTTTGCTGCTCTGTTTAACATCTAACATAACATTATTAAACATTTCCTGAGGATAACCTCTTTCATAAAATTTAACTTTTATAGCTTCACATTCAATGTTAAAAAATCATTATCACAAGTTAATTGAGTCACTCTTTGAAATTGCCCTTTCACTATATTGTTTTTAAGAATTTTATTATGCATACTACTACAATGCCAGTAGCTATTGCTCTGTACATTCTTTTTAAAAATTCTCACCTTTAATTTGTTGGCAGATTTGTAAACCACTAGATATAAAAAAATGAATACTTGTTTTGCACACATTAAAAGGAAAATTAAAATATTCAATAACATTATTTAAGTATAACATAACATTTCTTAGTTAATTTTCATATCTCCTCCAGACAAAAAAAATCATCAATAAAACATTGAAAAATTACAATATTTGTACAAAAAAACAAACTTATAAATATACTCTTTTTCCCACCCAGTCATAAAAACATTAGTATAGCTTGGGGACATTGTTGTCCCCATAGCCACACCATTTTTGTCTAAATACTTCATTCCCAAAAGTAAAAAAAAAAAAAAAAAAATATATATATATATATATATATATATATATATATATATATATATATATATATATATATATGTTAAAATAATATCAAGCATCTCTATAAACAGCCTATATGTATATAAGAAACTAAATGCCACAATAAAATGACTCTAGCGTACCTCTCATCAAATCAGGGACAAATATCTACAGAAAGAGGAACAAATCCTGAAATAATTAGGGGCACTTTTAAAATATTAGCGCACTACTGACATGAGGCATGTGAATTATTATACATTTTTCTAAACCATCTCTAATTATTCCCCAGGATTTATTAAACTTTTATGTAGGCACCATGTAGAGTGTACATGGAATGTATCCATGTACACAGCCACATTTCCATCTTGGCAGCACGCCATGCTTATTAATGATGGTGTGCTGCCAAAGGAGAGCATAGGAACAGGATTATTGAATCAGTGTAGGGAGAAGTGTAGAGGCTACCCATGGTTGCAGATGGCCTGTACTGCTCCCTGCTAATGTTGAAACTATGTGAACTGGGTGAAATGTGTGATATTTTATTTAATTTATTACGTTTTTTTGCATGTTTGCATGGTGCAGAGCACACGAATGCCAAGCTGTGCTCACATATAGACAGCTGGCACCTGCCAGACATCTAAAAATAGAAACTGGATGTCAATTATCATAATTATGTATTTTTGTTATTTTAAATATTTTTGTATTTTGTTCTGTTTTATTTTTTAATTGCTGTTTGTGCAGCACAGAATGGAGTGCTGCAGAGCCAAGCAGTGCTCATACATACATAGCTGACAGTTGCTAGACATCAAAAAATAGAAACTAGATATAATTAATTATTTTTGTCTGGGTCTATTTAAGTGCATTTGTGTGGCATGCCATGGTGCTTAGCAATGCTAACAGGTAGCCCAGTAGTGTATGTAAAGGTATACTAGTTTTCATAATATCCAAGTAGTTAAATGGGCAGAGATACAGCCTAATGTTTAGTAGGTGCTGGGTTCGAGTCCGTAGCAGTGATAAGATGTCTATAATTTAATTTTAAAAACAAATTTGTGAAATATGGCACGGCTGCAATGGGCTACATACTGCTTAAAAATGCTAACAGTGACTTTTGTTTGCACAGTACTAAGCTGAGCTAAACCACTGACTGTACAAGTTTCCACACTACTTAACTGCACTTAGCTGGTTTGCATGATGCTAAGCAACATGGAGCTTTTTTTGAATGTTGTTCAATTACATGAAAGGGCAGGAAAATAGCCTATATAAGGTGTAATAGAGAGGAATTTTGCAACAGTCTTTGGATTCTGATCAACTGGTGATATGTCAGGTGGTGATGGTGAAGGTGCAAGCTTTTGGGTGCAGAGATGGGCTGTTCAGGAGTTCAGAGTCTTTGCTGGGCTCCTGGTAAAAATCATGAGCCCAGCCTGATGCAGGGCAATTTCCAGGGCTTGGAGTGTAAGGCATAGGCCTGGGACTGGTTGGCCATGGAGCTCACCAGTGTTACTAGTATCCCCCACATAGGTTAGAAGTGCTGTCACCATTATGATGACCTAAAGAGGAGAAAGAAGGGAACTTTGGACACCTGTGTCCAAGAAGCTAGAGCTGGGAATGCCCCACAAATATGCAAGCATGTTTTCTTCTGTTTTACCAGTATGCAAGCTGAATGTCTACAAAACTGGTATGAATAATGGTGTGCATCTCTCCCAACAGCTGCAGCTGAGAGTGCTCACAATGTCAAGTCCCATGCCAGGTGCCTGGCCATCCATGGTATGTAAGGATTTATTATGCTAACTGTAGTTCAATATGCAAGAAAGAGTAAAGCATTTACTGCCATAAAATATACACCATAAGTGCTGTAGTGCAATAAATGGGTAAGTAGAATTGTAGTGCAATAAATGGGCAAGTAGAGTTGTAGTGCAATAAATGAACAGTAACAACTGTATTGCAATAAACAATGACAATAGCAGTAAACAAAATGGTGTGCAGAAGGATTGCATTGTCATAACTATTGCAATAGAGCTGAATGAATTACTTGTCTATGGTAAGGTTGCTGCAGTCAAGTGTAACACTCTAATAGCTGTAGAATGCAAAATGAATGTCCTGCAAACTGTATTTGTTTAACTTATAGTACAGTCCAAGCAGTCACATAATGCTCTCTGTTCCTCCTACTTCAGGTAACAAATGTATATGGGTGAGGTAGCCCAGTCTATGGGCAGATATTGTGTGGACTTCACAGATATTTATCAGCAATACCAATGGAAATTGTCCTGCATCAGGCTGGGTTCATGATTTTTACCAGGAGTGCAGCAAAGACCCTGAACTCCTGAACAGCCCATCTATGCACCCAAAAGCTTGCACCTTCACCATCACCACCTGCCATGTTTTTGGCCTCAGGGCTTGCCAAAGGTTGAGGAGCGCGGTAAAGTGGACATTGTCCGTGAGCGATATTTCTCTGAGCCTCCTCTCCTACACTAAGAAGCAGCACGGTATACATTTTTGGCCTCAGGGCTTATCGTGTCCTAGCTTTAATGCTAGCCTGGATCGGCGCTTGGGCAGGAACTACAGTTAGAGCGAATGCTAGAGAACAGCGTGGTATTTTGTAATGTTTAAGGAGAGCTATTAAGTTAACATTGTCAGAGTGCTAAAGAACCTAGCCTCCCCTCTCAATATACATTAATGGTATTACATACACTATTTGGCTGCATGGCATACAATGTCCTGGCTTTTATGCTAGCCTGGATAGGTGCTTGAGCAGGACATGCATTTAGACTATGTGAGCATACTCCAAGCTCAGTAATACACCTGTAGAGTGGGAACTAGCCTGTAGCACTGCTAAACTGTGTAGGTAGTGTTACACATAGCCAGCACTAACTGTTTGATTATATTGGTGTCACCTTAAATTAGCACAAGCTACTATTTTGTCAAGCTTTATTGAATTGCTGTATATAACCTGCTTAGATACTGCCTAGTCATGTTCTTAATGTGATACCATTCTGGACCTAGCTCAACACTGCTGCATCTATTCCTAGCTAGACTGCTGTACACTACTTGGACCTTTTCCCTTATTTTGTTAGATTACTCAGAACCATTGTTTAAGTTTGAATAAGTGCCAGTATGCCTTGCTATGTGTCTGTAAACTCTGTAATGAATGTTTTCATCTGTTTGTTTGAACTGGAAAGCTCTGAGTACTACCCAACTGTATTTAATGTCTGTTTGTTTGTTTGTTTGTTTGAATCAAATGCTCTGTGTACTACCCTAACTGTCTTTTAAATGTCTGTTTTCTTACACCTTCATTGAGTCTCTTGTCCCCACTATTCCTAGGTTTGAATTATCTATCCCACACTAAAACCTTAAGAATCTACTTACCTGGTGGAAGGACACTCTGCAAACAAATCTAACCAACTCCTCTATAGAAAAAAGACTTGCCATCCTGCTTAAGAACCCAGTTCACTAGGAGACAAGAAAGTATGTGTTATCCAACAGAGTGGTAATATAGTTTCATAGTTTCATAGTATAGTACTAGCCTATCTGCCCTGGGGCATTTGTAAGCATAGCCATAGTGATGTGGCTTTGCCACCCCATAAAGTGGTACAAAAAATGTACAGAATAAATTTAGAATACTGTGCCTCTGTCTAGTAGTGACACAATGAAGGTCCCCTTATATAATAGAATTAGTTTACTGTGCCCCTGTCTAGCAGTGACACAGATGTGACCCCTGGGGTAAATTTACAATCTCCCATCCACTCATCAAGATTTCTCTTGAAGAGAGTCAGTGAGGGGCTCTGCCTAATACAAACTGGGATCTTGTTCCAAAGCATGGGAAGCCTCTGGGTTATGAATCTATCCCTCCAGTATGTCCTATTCATACTTGTGCCGAGGTTTAAGTCTTTAGCTCTTGTGGTCCTGATGGATTTGGATTTTTTGAGGTGGAGCATGTCCATCAGATCCTGATTGGACATGGCCTTGTACGTCAGGCAGAGATCACCTCTGAGCAGGCGGTATGCTACTGAATAGAGCTGACGTTTCTTTAGTCTGGCAGAATAAGACATATGTTGGAGACCCTTGATCCTCTTGGTGAGGTACTTTTGTGGTCTCTCCAGCTGTTGCAGATGCCGGGTGAGGTACATACCAAATGGGGCATTGTACTCAATCATGGGTCTGATGAGGGAGGAGTATAGGGGTACAATGACATCCTTGGATCTGGATGTGAATCCCTTCATGATGAGGTGTGCAAGGTAGAATGTTTTTCTAACCACTTTGGCAACGTGGGTGTCAAATGAGAGGTCGCTGTTGACTTGGGTCCCTAGGTCTCTGATTACTTTTTCCTTACTCAGTGGGTTGCTGTCTATGTGATAATTTGTGGGTACTTTGTTTTTCCCAAAGGGGATGACTATACATTTTTTGGCATTTAGTTTAAGGCCGTGACTCCGGCACCAGTTGTCCGTTTCTGTGAGGCCTTTTTGTAGGATGTATGTGTCCGCTGGTGTATTGACTATGGCGCCTAGTTTGCAGTCATCTGCGAACTTTGTCAGCCACAGCCCTCCCATGTTTGCTTTAACATCTGAGAAATAAACGGCGAACAAGAGGGGTCCCAGGACAGATCCCTGTGGGACACCACTTGTGACTGGCTTTGAGTCTGACATTGCTCCAGCGATTTTAACTTTATGGGTTCTGTCCTTTAGCCAGTTTGCAACCCATCTAGTGACATAAGGGTTTACGTTTAAGCTGTTGAGCTTATCTATGATGCCTGAATGGGGTATTGTGTCGAAGGCCTTAGCCAAGTCCAGGTAGGCTGCATGGACTGCTTTGCCCTCATCAATGGCTCTAGTAACTGTTTTGAAAAAGTCAACCAGGTTCAAGAGGCACGATCTGCCCTTTACAAAGCCGAACTGGGTGGGGTCAAGTGTCTGTAGGTCCCCTATGTCTCTGTTTATGAGTTCCATAATGATTCTTTCCATAGCTTTGCAGACTAGGCTGGTTAAGCTTATGGGGTGGTAGTTTCCAGGGTCTGTAGAGGCACCCCCTTTGTGGAGTGGGACCACTGTTGCTGTACGCCAGTGTTCAGGTACATATCCCGAAGTAAGGCTAAGGTTAAATAGCATTTTTATGTGTGGGTTTAGCTCCTCTTGGAGTTCACGTAACACGCAACCCAGGATACCGTCAGGTCCCATTGATGCTGTGTTTTTAGCTTTGTTTAGGGTGGTTCTCACTTGGACATCTGAGATGACGGGGAGATTATATTCAGCTGGGATAAGTATTTCTTCTTTTGGGGGTGAGGGAGGGGAGAAATTTTCACTGAACCTGTCAGCCAGAATGTTGGCAATATCTATGTGTTCAGTGTATTTTTTGTTGTTGTGAACCAACTCTGAGCATATCTGAGGGTTTCCACCCAGGTTTCTAACATAGCTGAAGAAGGCTTTGCGGTTATCTTTAGCGTCCTTAGCGATTTTTCTCTCAAAGTTGGCCTTGTATGCTTTTATGAGAGAACGTAGTTTTCTGCTAATGTTGATCAGAGATGTCTTCCCTTCATGGGATTTTGCTCTGACGTGCAGTAGCTTCCTTCTTTTGTTATACAATTTGTTAATGGCTGAGGCCCACCAGACAGGATGCTTGCCTTTGGTGGAGAGGGACTTGGATTTATTTGGGATTGCATGATCCATGCTTTCTTGGAGATGTCCATAGAAAGCATTTGTGAAGGATTCGGCATTGTGGGATGTGGTATCCACTGGCACAGTGGGCTTAAAGGATACCATCTCAGTCTTAAGAAGAGTGAAGTCTGCTTTTGAGAAGTTTTTCACTGTGGTCTTTTGTGCTGGGGGTGGAGGTGGGATATGTATATCCAGGGTGATTAGTTTGTGGTCAGATCTCACTAGGGAGGGGTATACTTCTGGTGTGGAGCATTTTGTCCCCATGTTTGTGATGATCAGGTCTAGTATATTATCTCCCCTAGTGGGAGAGGTAACTAGTTGTTCCAGTGCATTTGAGTTTATGAACTCCAGGAACCTTTGGGCCAGGGTATTAGGGCTAGAATAATGTACCCAATCTATGTTTGGGTAGTTGAAGTCTCCCAGTATGATGGTATTTTGTGATACATTCATATCCTCCAATGTCTTCAGGAAGGCTGAGTGGGGTTCCTGAGATTGGGAGGGTGGTCTGTAACATGCTACCAGTTGTATAGCAGTTTTGCCTATGGTTAGTTGCATCTGTATGGTCTCTGATGCTTCATGTGTTGCTACTAACCTGGAGGTGTGGGTGTACTTGATGAATATGGACACTTCCCCTCCCTTTGTGGTTCGGCCCGGGTTTTGGGGTCGAAAAGCATGATACGAGGTATAGCCTGGTAGTGCTGGGGTGCTCTCAGGAGCCTTGATCCAGGTTTCAGTTACTGCACAGACGTCAATGTTCTCCATGCTGAGGAGTGCATCAAGTGCTTGCATCTTGAGATTTAGACTTCTGGCGTTGAGCAGCATTACCCTTAGTTTTTTTCCATTTTTGTTTTCTAAGGCGGTGGGTTTGTCTTTTGAGCCTTGCCTAAAAAAGGCACTATGGGGGTGGCAAGAGCCTTAGCCAATATCCGGAAGCCCAGTGGTGACAGGTGTAAGCCATCCCTTGCGAAGCAGCGTGGCTTGTCCAACATGTCATCCCAGGCAGACAGATATTGGATCCCCTTAGAATGACACCAGTACTTGAGCCAATTATTAAAGCTGATCATCTTGTCTTTGTATTGTGGTATCATTCTTGGTGAGGGCAAGATGCTGCTCAGAGTCAGGGTCATACCAGCCTGGGCTACATAATCGGAGAGCTCCTCTATGTCTCTTTTCATGTAGTCCAGGGAGGTACATCTCAGGTCATTCACACCAGCATGGACAATGACGGAGTCATATTTGTACTTGCTTTGGAGTGACTTGAGTGCATGTGTTATGTGGCGGATCCTAGCTCCCGATAGGCAGTTCACAGTCACCCTCTCCTTGTTCAGCCTGGTCAGCGGGACATCAGTGTGTCTGACTATAGAGTCACCTATTACTAGTGTATCAGGCATGGTGTTTGGCCTTAAGGGCTATGATTGGTTGACACACTGATTTATTGAAGTATGTGTTGCATGTGTTTTGTTTTGAGGTGGTGGATTTTTGGATGTCTGCTTTGGGAGCCTCTGTTGTTTTGGTAAGTTTTTTATTAGAGCCTCCGAGTATGTCTTTGTGTTTTTATGTGTTTGGTTTGCACACTTTCTTAATATCTGGTGTATGTATGAAATGCTACCTAGCCAGAATACCCAGCAGCCATGCTCCCCTCTCTATCCCTAAATACTTATACATTTTTCTCACTCCTGTGCTGTCTCTTGCAACTATCTACAGGAGCCCATGCAAACCCTTTACCATTTATCTCTGCTCTCTTGCATCTGTTGCAATACAATATCTGACCACTAGATGGCAATCTAAACTTGGATAGCCCCTAATACATCTATCCTTCCTTGATTTTCTTTTGAAATTATAGTTCTGACCCAGGATTGAGGAATTTCTTCCTACCCTATCTTTCCACTCTACCTGCTACTTTCCACTAGCTTTGCTCTCAGCAACCACTTACTTTCACTACATTGTTTCCTCCCATCTTTACCTATCCTTCCCAACTAAGGCACCAAGTAGTTAGCTGTTTGCTGATTGTTTTTTTCCTGACTTTCTCAGTGACCTGTCTGAACCCGCTCCATTCGCCCTGCGGGCTCACTCCGCTCCCCTACCTTACCCCCAATTCCCACCCCCAGTGATCTTAGCCATATACTTCTGTAGCCACACCCCCTCCCATTATCATCATATCTCTTACCTCCTCTACTTAACAGCCCTACCCCTAACATCTACAATTCCTTAATTAAGCTAATTACCTTTCCTGGTCTACTCTCTAACCTCTCCACACCACATCCTGTATTGCTTATATTTTACAACTTCTCTCTTACAACCTTTAGTTTACTTAATTGTACACTTCTTCCCTCAACCTACTCAACTTCTTAAAGCACTCTCTCCTTCTCCCACATTTAGTTTTACTTACTACACTCCTTTCCTCAATATACTCTAACTCCTTATCTACATATCCTAATGGCCCCAACACACAAGTCTATATTCACAAACCTACTAATCTTAACTACAACTCTTGCTTCTCTTACAATATCATACACACTAACCTTCTTTGAACATTTTCCTCTTCCTGAACAACGCCACCCCTACCAGCAAACTCTACCAATTTCTTGCATAACCTCCCTCAACCACAGTAACATAACCTCCACCTCTATCTATATATTACCAAAATACAATAGAGCTACCCATGTTACTTACTTCCTTATCAAAAAATCCCCAAACAATTACTACAAAATCCTTGAGTTTGTACAATATCCTCAACAACACTGCATATTAGATGGTGATATTCATCCAAACCCTGGTCCCAATACTGATATTCCCAATAACCTACACAACCTAACATCTCCTGCTATCACTACCTTAAATTGACCATCTAACTCCCTCCTGATAGCTCACCTTAATGTCCGTAGCATTAACAATAAAATTACCTACCTACATGCACTCTTAGATGTGCACTCATTCGATATTCTCTGTATTACAGAGACATGGCTAAAGCCCTCAGCTCTGGACCAGGAGATTACCCCTCCTGGATATAATATCTTGAGATGTGACCGTAAAACCAAAAAGGGTGGAGGTGTAGCCATTTTGTATAAATCCTAACTCCAAGTTTCACCCTTCAATGTGCTCCTACCATCGGATACCAATTCAGAAACCCTTGCTGCCAAACTTCAAATCAACAACTCCAAATCTATCTATCTATCTATCTAATTTGCACATATCTCCCCCTGGAAATAATATCAATATTCTTGAAAACTTACTTAGTTACCTCTTTACCCACCTACCTCAGGAAGCCATTTTATTAGGTGACTTTAATATAGACTGGGATACCTGCAGTTCCCCTAATCCTACCAATCACATAAATCTTTACGGATTCTCACAAATTATAACCACTCCTACTAGAATCCATAAGCCAAGCAGTAAGGAAACCACCCTAGACTGGATCCTTATCAACAGCCATCTTGATACTTATAAACCAGGAACCCTTCCTGATGATATCAGTGACTACATGCTAACATACATTATTAAACAAAGAATCCATAGCCTAACTACTAATAATTTTAAAACCCCCCTTTCCAACATTTTTTTTAATCCAGAGAGCTTCCTAAATGAACTGAAAGCATGTGACTGGTCACCAATGTCTCATCTTCAACTTGATGAAGCAGTGACCTACTTTAACACTAGATGCCTTCAAATCCTAGATTACCACACCCCCTATCACTCTTCCCGAATAAGGACCAAAATTGCCCCCTGGCTCACAAAACAAACTAGGCAAAAGATCCTCCTCAGAAATAAAATTTGGGCCAAATGGAGAGTCTCCAAATGTCCATCAGATCACCTTTACTTTAAACAGTTAAGAAATGCCACCAAGAAAGATATTCTCAGAGACAAAAAAGACTATTACCTTCACCTCCAACAAACCCATCAACAAAAACCACAAAAATTCTGGTCAGGCATAAACAAACTTCTTCAGCCAGGACACTCTAAAACTCCTGCCCCTTCAAGATTCAACCATAATAACTCTAAGCAGATTCCTGATGCCTTTAATAACTACTTTACTGAAGCCATTTGAACCCTAGCCAATACTTTACCACCTATTACCACTTCCCCATTAAATACCACTAAGACTCCATCTCCAACCTTTCAAATACAACCTGTACCTACATCCCTCATTTGCAACCTCCTTCAAAAACTAAAACCATGCACCCCTTCTGCTGACAGTCTTCCAGCTGAATACCTGCAAATTGCAGCAAAAGCAATTGCCTATCCCATCTCCATCCTTATAAATAGAACAGTTTTAGAAAGCAAAATCCCTTTCATATGGAAAGTATCCCACATCATCCCTCTACATAAAGGTGGGTCATCTACTGAGCTCTCCAACATTCGGCCTATCGCCTTACTCTCTCCAACAGCTAAGATAATGGAAAAATGCATACACAGACAACTACTTAACCACCTTCTCCAAAATAATCTACTTGCCAACTGCCAACATGGCTTTAGGCCATTCCATAGCACAACAACTGCCCTGCCATCCTTTTCTGACTCCATAAACAAAAATCGTAACAATAACACTTTTTCCTCTGCACTATTTATTGACCTTTCAAAAGCCTTTGATATGGTGAACCATAATATGCTTATAGACATACTAAAAGCCAAATCACTTGATCCACAAGCATTACAATGGTTGAAATCCTATCTGGAAAGCAGACAGCAAGCAGTACTTTGGGATAATAATTGTTCTACATCCCTCCCTGTGAACATTGGAGTACCCCAAGGCTCTATTTTAGGACCTCTACTCTTCTCATTGTTTATTAATGATCTACATACCAAAATTCCTCAAGCCACCTGCATAAAATATGCAGATGACTCTACTTTAATTTGTTCAGCCAAGTCCAAAACCTCTCTTCAGTCCCTCACCCAAACAGTATTTAACAGTGTTGAAAGTTGGTTCATGCAGCACTGCCTCCTCCTGAACCCCAAAAAAACAAAATTATTGCTCTTTGCTCCTACTCATAAGTCACCACAACTGCACTTCGCAATAACCTCTAACAATGCAACTAACATATCCCCAGACACTACAACCCGTATACTGGGAGTAACAATTGATAACAACCTTAGCTATGATGACCACATTAATTCTACAATAAAGTCTGTCAACAAAATCTAGGCATCCTTTACAGAATCAAACCCTTCCTTTCCCCTTCAGCCAGAATGACTATTGCCCAGACCCATCTTATCTCTACCCTGTTCTATGCTTCTGCAATATATACCAATCTATCTAAAAACAACCTCACCAAACTTTCCACTAGTTACAATAACATAGCCAGATTTGCCACTGGCACCCCCTTTAGAACTCACCACTGTCTCAACCTCAAACAACTGGGATGGCTAAAACTGCAGAACCAACTACTTTGTCAACAACTTGTTATCACCCAAAAGATCCTTTACCACCCTAATAATAACCCTATCCTCACTAATCTGATTACACCCTACAAAAATCCTGCAACACTACACTCGGCTAATAAGCTTCTAGTTTCCACTATTAAATCAAAAAACAAAGCTGGGGACTCACTTTTCACCAACACAGTGGGTAAAAATGGGAACCAGCTTCCTACTGAACTTTCCACCCTTGATTCCACTTTTCTTTTAAAAAAAACATCTTAAAGAATATCTTAAATCTCACTGGCTTTGTCCTTGCTCTAACCCTGACTGATATCTCATTCCTCTTCTTGCTCTCTCTATACTTCTCTACTCTACTCTACTGTTCTATGTCGCCTATCTGTAATTAATAATTTCCTTCATAGTACTGGAAAAAAAATTTAAAAATTATGTTTTTGCTCTCTGTATTTGATCTTAGCTTAAACCTACTAAATGACTCTGTACAATTTTGTTCTGACCAATGTAGCCAGTGTACTGTAATTCACTTGACTATTACTATATATTGTATTCTTTGTCACTGCTGATGCTTGGAGCTTTTCTCCCCGGGCCTCTATGGACATATATCCAGTTAGACTAGCCCGGTCAACAAATGTAAAATAATATTTAATTTAATTTAATTTAATTTAATTAATAATAAATAAATAAAAGTGTTAAGCAGCATTGTTAATGCCTACAGAAATCTGTTTTAATAAATGCATTATGGCTGTATTCCATGCATGTGCGTTATACTGCCACTGTAATCACGTGTACCACTGTAATAGTTCTGGAATGCAAAATGAATTCTGATACATAATGCTGCCAGTCCAGGAACAAAGGATATATGGGTGAGGTAGCCCATTTTGTGAACAGATATGATTGTGGTTACATTTCACAGATGCATCAGCAATACCAATAAAGTGTTTAGCAGCATAGTTGATTCCTAAAGAGATTTGTTTCAATACATGTAGTGCAGCTTTATGCCATGCATGTGTGTTCTGCTGTCACTGCAGTCAAGTATAGCACTGTAATAGTTCTAGAATGCAAAACAAATTCAGTCACATAATGGTCTCTTTTACTCCTACTCCAGGAACAAATGGTATATGGTATATGGTTGAGGTAGCCCATGTTATGAGCAGATATGATTGTGCTAACATTTCACAGACAGTTATCAGCAATACCAATAAAGTAAAATTATTTCCAGATGTCCCCTGCATTCACAGCTATTGGGTTTTATTCTCACACCTAATAACTAAGGCAAGACAGATGTCGAGTTTTTGTACTTTACAGAAACATGCCTCTCAAGTGTCATGATTTCACATAATGTAATTACAACTGCCTAATCTGGCTGTCACAGGATTACCAGAAAAATGATTATCTGCAATGCAATGTATCTCCAAATCTGCTTACAGAACACCTTGGTATTTATAAAAGTCCACATTATGTGACAGTGTTCTGTGTAGTTGTATACCTGCATTTGTTATTGCTTGGCCTATACTGATCCATGCTAACAGCTTGAGAGTTATATATGTGCAACATCAGCTATATGAGATGCTGTACTCAGAAGTGACACTACATACCTGAAGAGTATTTATTATCAGTGTTTTCAAGGATATAGTCTACATTGTCAGTAGTGGATTGTTTCTCTCTCTCCCCACCCCTTATCTTCATTTATCTATTATTGTTATTTATTATTATGATTTAATATTAACATATGTTGTTAAACTAACTTTATTTTTGCAAAATTGTGATGTAATATTGTTATGTATTATTATGATTCACTATTAACATACTTTGTTAAAATAACTATTTTGCTCCCCTTATGGTTTACTTCTTACTGGCATGCAGTTACCATACTGATTGCTATGTTATTTACTGTTGTATTACACATACTATACATTAATATGTATTTGGATGAATTAAAATGATGTATTCTGTTAATACTAAAAATAGTTTGGTTATTACTGACCTTAACTTACTGTTATACCTCATTCACCACAGCACGTCAAGGTAGGGCAGTTCCTGCTGATCAGCCTACCTTGTCTCAACTGGCTGTGGCACCTAGTCCTAGCACATCTGGGACCCAGACCGGTGGAGGCAGCTCTGCTGCCCCTGCACTACCTGTGGCGTTGGGGTAGTATTGTCCCATGGGATGGGTCCTGCCCCCCCTAGGGGTGGTGATGGAGGGGGTGTTACTCCCAAAATGAGCTGCCGGTCTTGGTGTGCAGGAAAGTCTACAGTGGGTTTGACTACCACCTGCACCGGATTGAGGGCATGCTGGCTGACTTGGTGGGACAGCCTCACTCCAGTGCCCAGTCTACAACACTACCACCCTTAGGGCAGTGAAGGAGCAGTACCGACAGTCCCATTGGTGGAGATGTGAGTCACTCTGCTGCCATCTGGAGGCACATGGGACTTGAATTCCACAACACCCTCTTTATCACCACCTTATGTGTCACACATCGCCCCATCTGCTGTCTTGTCTGTCTGCAAATGCATCCTCACCTAACCAACTTACCTCAAAATAACTATGTCCCTTCCCCAACATTCCACTCTCATCTTCAAAATAAAAATGGGCACCTGTCCCAAAAAAATATTGTCCCATACATAGCTCTCCATTTTGCATATGTGTCCACTGGACACTTGTAATTTGGTTTAATTGGCTTGACAATGTAGTTATGTTGTCCTCTCCCATCTCTCTAGGGTTGAGAGTTCAAAGTCATGTACAAATTCTGTCAAAGTGCACAGTTATTGCTTTACAAGAAATGGATAGCTACGGATCTTTCCTACACCCTTCCTGCACATCCCTACCTGCCTTTCACTATGTTTCCCCCCTGCTTGCACCCCATTTCACCTCTTTTCTATCTCCCCATTTTTCTTTTCTTTATATTTTTAGCGCATTGCTTTACTGTGAGCCACGTCTCACAGCTTCTCTCAGCTCAGCTAAATAGATCTATATTGACTAAATGTGTTTTTAAACTTGTAATACATACTTGCAAAATAAACACCTGCCCCATATTTTGAACCCAAGACCATCACCACTGTATTAGCCTGCCACTCCACAAAACTCTTACTTAAAACATGTGGTTTAAAGAAAACATGGTAATTAACAGTTACAGTTAAGTGTGTTTCAGTGGAGCTGTGTGCCGCAGTGTGGCCTGCAAACTTGTTTAAAAAGTAATTAAATTAAAAAGAGTAAAAATGGAAATGCACCTTGGACTCTGGTGGAATAGTAGACCACTAGAAAGCCAAAGACATAACAATGGATGTAAGTGAGGCCTGTGAAAGCAGGTAAATGTGCCCTGCAGCAGTAACACATAGAAGGGCATTTGCTAAGGCATTATTGAGAAAATACATGTTCAACTGGGACCCTGATGCATACATACAGCCATATAAAGCCATGCATATACTGATGGATGTAGAAAACTTATGTCACAGCCTGTATGTGTGCACATACATCTTGCAAATACACCTGCTGCAGAAGTGACTCAATAGCTCAGTCTGTTACTCAACTGGCAAATGGTACATTGGCTGCACACAATCCTGGGTTCAAATCCAATGATGTGTAGAAGTGAGTTTACAGTATTGTGAATGCACGATACCATATTTTAGTTATCTGTACAAGTAGTGAGTAGGTTAGAGACTTACCTTGTGAATGCTGCAGTTGACAGGACGGTAGTTCAGGACTGGCTCTGTATGATGCAAGCAGTACACAGACAATACATGGATAGGTACAGGTTGTGTGGGTTATCTGTCCTCAACAATTTTACTATATGTATGTAAATAAGAGTAAGATGTCAGTCCCTGCAGCCCTAGGTTGTCAGTGAGTGTGCTATGCATTGTCTCTTAGCCAAAGCCAGGGAATACTGGGAATGCCTACATCTGCCTACAGGGACATCATCAAGAGGACCCTCCTCCAAGTCCTCCTGTGACTGTGGCTGTGGTGACTAGTGGGGGGCTGTGTATCCCTTCCTTTTGCTGATACTGCTACAGCTGTTTCTGCAGGATCATGTTGTATAGCATGGCAGATACTGTGAATAGATTTGCAGATGTGGCTGGAGAGTACTGCAGGGCTCTACCAGATATATTGAGGCATGAAACCATGACTTCAGAAGCCCAAACACATGCTTTATGATATTCTTAGTTTGTGTGTGTGTCTCATTATGGCATTCTTCAGTGGGTGCATGTGTGCATTTCTGATGGGTGTCATCATCCATGGTTCCAATGCATAGCCAGCATTCCCCAGTAAATGGCTATGTGGGATATCCCCACTAGCAAACATCTGGTACAGCTGTGATGTGTGCCAGATATGGGAGTCATGATAACTACCAGGGCTGCCAGCACACACATTCATGATAATGCCCTGGGTATTGCTCACAACCTTGCAGCTGATGGAGTGGTAGCCCTTGCAGTTGATGTAGATTCTGTCCTCCTCACCGGGTGGTGACTTCATGGGTGTCATCATCCATAGTTCCAATGCATAGCCAGCATTCCCCAATAAATGGCCTTGTGGGATGTCCTCCCAGCAAACATCTGGTACAGCTGTGATGAGTGCAATCTATGGCACCCAGTACCTCAGGGTATTGTGCTATACAGTAGAACTGTTGCATATTGCTGGCCCACCTCAAGGGTGAGGGAAAAATAAATGTACTCAGTGGCATGTGTTAGCATGGCATCAAGGAACTGGAGGAGTACCCTGGAAGCAGATGCCTGTGAAACCCCCATCATGTCCCCAGTTGGTCTTTGGAAAGTACCTGTAGCTAGTATCCTTAGGGCTACACATACCTTTGTTTCCACTGGCATGGGCTCCCCTCTGTTGGCTCTGGGTCTGAGTTGAGGTTGGCAGACCTCAGTGAGTTTTTATAGTATGTCCCTGTCCACCCTGTAGTGCTCTACAATCTCCAGCTCATGTAGCTCCTGGAAGGTTACCCAGGGCTTGAACACTCTTCTCCTTCTCTGTATCTGCCTGTTGTCAGCAGCAGAAGCAGAAGCACTGACCACATTATCTAGCACATACAGATGTAGTAGACTTGCACCAGCCCCTAGCATTTTCTCAGTTAAAATTACCATGTCTGTACTCCGATGGTTCAGAGTATGGGGGAAAATCAGATTGTAGGGTGCATACATATTTTATAGTGCTCTGCTGTAGGTGCTGACTGTGTGATTGGCTACCTATGATGCATTCAACCTGCTTAGTATATTATTAATATCATTTAATGGCCCTAGTTTAAGTTAAAGAGAGGTTAAAACTACTTAATATGTCACTGGTTTTTAGATACAATCAGCACTGTGGCATGCTGCCCAAATGTACTCCTCTTAGGTAAACAAAGCTTAGCAATCATTGTGTACACACCACCAGACTTCCATGCAAAGCTTGGCAGTGCGACATGCAAACACACTGAAACACGCTCCCCTTAGCTAAACAAAGCTTAGAAATCAGTGCACACACACCCCCTGCAAGAATACGCTCAGCATGGTGATGCACCATGCAAACAGGCTGAAATAAGCTTATTGGACACACCCTCCCCTGATGTCATCTACCTCCTCTCTAAACAAAAACATGGTTCTCTGCCTACACGAAGGGGATATGTGGACACAATTACCCCTTTGTACTATTCAGTAACTCCACCTCATTTACAAAGGGATCTGTGCTCACAGCCTGGAAACTACATGTTTCAAAGCCCTACCATGTTAGCAACAGCACCAATGCACCATTACAGATACTCCATGTAGGGTCCTGTAATAGATTTCTGTCACATAATATTACTTTTGTTTCTTTCCCATTTTTTTTTTTTTTTTTTTTTTTTTTTTTTATAAAGAATGTTTGCTCATTGTGGCACATCATGCAAATATGCTCAGATTATTAAAAAAATAAATTTAATTTAACTTATTTCCTTTAATTTGTCAGACACGCAGAGGATAGTTTCACTCATATCTGTACGTGGTATTTTATTTCTGTCCATCTGTCAACATTCTTACAGCACCTTTTGTCTGTCTATATTCCTGTACACAGAATTTTTCCATGTATACTATGGACACAGACATGGGGTCTGCAGAGCTGCCTATCTGTTTGCTGGATCACTCTACCTGATTCGTTTGCATGAGATTCACCTGTTTATGAGGTGATTTGCATGCCGCAGAAGTTTCTGTGATGGTGAGCTCATGCGTGCCGCTCAGCAATGCTTACTGAATCTAAAAATGTTCCCGGCCATGGTAGCAGCGAGAAGCAATGCCTACATGGAAAAAAACAACATATAGGCTTGATTAAATCCCCCCCATTTTCTTTATTTATTAAAGTATAATGCAGCACATCTTCTTCAATATTCAACATTTTTTGGGAGGGATTAATAGGGACAGCACACAAATCTGAGTCAAAATTAGGGCCATCCCTGAAAATCCTAGTATCAGCAATATTGAATGCAATACTAAAAATGTCAACAAACTCTCCACTTTCAAATTTAAAAATGTTTTCACTGTCTGTTTGGTATTAACTTAAGCCTAAGGTAAGTTTGACATATCATATAAAATGGTTAAAATGAAAGTTCTGAATTTTCAGATTTATATCTAATTTCTAGAGCAGCAGAAATAAATTGATCACATCCCCTTGCTTGCTCTTCAGAAGATGTACTAGGCCTATCTAGCAGCTTTTTTTTTCAGTTTTTAGTAATCCTTATATGCCTTAAATACTTTTCTTGTGATTTGTGAAGACAATATTTAAGTCCTGTCAGTCTGAGCCCAATTCTCTTTGGTGTCATGTCTTTCAAAGACAGTGAAGTTGCATTGTTGCTGCCATCCCTACTCAAGATTATTTAGTGGTTATCTTTGGTGTGGTCAGTAGAAAGGCTACCATACTCATCTGTTCAAGAAACTAACTGTTTATCAGTAGCGTTGCCTCTCTCCTAAATTGTTGCATTCATCTTTTGAAGAGGAACTATATATCAGTCCATGTTTGTGCTGGTCTGGACCACAGTCCGTATGTGCTTTTCCTTCATCTGTGAAGGGTAAGAGTTCACTAACAAAAAAACAGAAAAAGTTTTCTCAGTCTCTCTCTCTCACTCTCTCTCTCTTTTTCCACAGGGCAAACGGTTCTGTTTCTCTCTTTTTGTGTAGGACAATTGATTCCTAATGTAATTGCACTTCAAAATGGTAATGTGAGATTGAAAAAAAAATCCTTGTAATTTGGTTTGCACCAAAGTATGCTCACAAAAATTTTCAGTACAGCAAGTGAAATGTGGTGGAGACAGTTTCTGTAATTTAAGAACAGATTATTCACACCAGAAAATCAAAGGAAAGTTCAGTTTCACCTTGAAAGAAAACATCACACTTTTGTTCAGCATAGTTCTGGTTACCTACATCTAAACTTTGTATTTATTAGTCCACTTTTAAAGTCTCTCAATGAAGCACAAGAACCTTCACAATTCACAGGTTTTGAACTGCAGAGCTGCTCAAGATGCCTTGCAATCCTGTACACATTCGTACTTAAGCTTCTGGTGCTCCTTCAGTGGATCAGGAAGTATTCCAACAACTGTGCTGGTTTCCACAGTTTCTTCGGCTCAGTGTCTGACAAGGGACTCAGCTGGCAGATCTCTAAACAGAAACTGTGTCTTCAAAATTGAGAAACAAAAACTAATTCCCCACTGCTATCTTTACTACACTATAAATTATTTCACAAACTATAGCAAAGAGCTATACTATCTCCTTGCTACAGCTTTTGACATGGACACACCACAAGTAGTGTTTGAAATCATTGATGTAGCTGTAGTGTCAGTACTCTCTACTTCTACAATGCTGATCATGCCCCTTAACAGCTTGCACCTTGGCAGCTGTCCCTTCATCCTACCCTAGATACACCTTTGATAACTCATTAAAACACAGCATTTCAGATATATGGGAGCTCTGCATTTGGTCTAATTTGTTTGTGGTTGACATCTGTTTAATTGACCACATTTGGTTCATTAGACAGATAGTCGACTGGTGTCCGAGATCAACAATCACAGGGTATGGGAATATTCATTTACCCAGAGATTGTGCAATCTCAGAGTTCCTACATATAATTAGCAGAGAGTATGGGGGAAGCAGAATCTCGCATAGTGGGTGCAGGACAGCTTACCACCCTGCAAAAAATTATGCTTTTTTGTTTCAAGAATTGCATGCACCAAGGTTTATCAACCTTTTACAATCAATATTTCTGAGACCAATATATGGGTTACTTGGCTAAAGTGAGTAGACGCATCTATAGATAGATGCATCTATATATACGTATAGATATAACATATATATATATATATATATATATATATATACACACACACACACACACACACACACACACACACACACACACACACACACACACGCACACACACGCACACATACATATAAACATCTATGGCCTTCTTATTTTATGTATTAGAGATGAACAAGTGGCACTGTTGCTGAAGGATCAAATAAAATCTTAATCATAGCAGTGAAATGATGTGAAATACTTTTGTCATTATTGAACTTTTCACATAAATACCTATGTATACGGTAACTATTATGACTACATTAGTGAAAGAAACAAATGGTTGGAACTCATGTGTCACATTCAGTAATTTTTGTTTGATAGCAAATGGAAGTAGTACCTCTTTGTGATGTGATACTAGGAAAAAATGTAATCACTAAGGCTGACATCACACAGAACAATAATTATGTTTTGATTTAGTCTGAAGTCTAGAAACAGAAATTCTTGCATAGAGTCTTCTAATGCTTTCCAGAGTGCAAGTGACACAATATATTCTTTGTGTTTTTAAATACACAGCATTTGATGTTGGAATGTTGGACTGCAATCCAAAACCTCCCTTTTAAAGAACTCTAGATCACATCCGGCTTATCATATTTCAGCAGAAGGCCAAAGACTAACTGTACACCTTTACATTAATCCTGATTTATTTTAGATGTTTGGGAAATATTTATTGCTTGTCACTTTGCCCAGTTAACATAAACTATCAGATCATTTTAAATACACAAGCAGTACACAGCTACCCAATGGGGGTTATTCTGAATTACATATACACATTTCCAGAGCATGTTACTTTTGATTAGAGAAATATGTCACAGCCTTGAAATTGTGCCAGACTTGCTTCCAGTTGTATAATGAAGATAAATGGAGTTTTGCAGTAACGGGATTATATTATTTGCCTTTCTAAAGGCCTAGCTATTCCTAGCAGTTGCAAAAAGGCAGTTATCAGCAGAATGTATCTGACATATATAACAAGGTGACTGAAAATTCAGTCACAGCAGGGAGGATCAGCTCAGCTGGTTGCCTCCCGTATAATAAGACAGTGGTTCCACAGCAGGCAGGTGAGAAGGGGATGACACGTGATACTAAAACACATTTAAAGTATTCCATTGCCAACGATTATGTAGGATAACACCAGAGTTTCAACAATGTTATGCAGTACAGCTCAGCAGCTATTTAGTTCTAATATTTATTTTTAATTTTAGTTAATTCTTTGAGCTATATCACTGCAAAGGACATACAGAGAGAATAGTAAATCATTTGCAGGGACACAATGGGAACTCTTGAATACCGCTGTTTGGATGTTAGCATTTGATGAATAGCTATTCATGTTGTACTATTGTTTTATTTACAATAATATTTTCATTCTCCAGTAGGAGCTTTATCTTGTCTAGAGTGACAGGGAGCAGTAGCCTTTCCCATCAAGCAGTGCATAAGGCACAGAACCAGTTCTGCACATAATATCAGTCCACTGCAGGACACACATACGCAACTAGGGGTAAGTCAGAAGTATAATAAATATAATGCAGCCAGTGGGTTATTTCTTTGTTTTCCTAAGTCAGAACACTTACAATTGACAATTCACCTGAAAACATGTCTTTGGGATGAATGTACCTATAAAGACTTAAAAAGGAAAATTATAAAATCATGGGCATTCAGAAGCCATGCATACATCCCATGGATCTCCACTACAGAACTTTTAAGTTATTACATAATGAAGACTGTAGAATTGTTTGGGTATTTCTTTCAGCTTTTACTGAATAGTCTGTGTGACCTTGTTATCCTTTGGTTTGGAAAGAAATGGATGCTTGTATAAAATTATGAATAAAAATAAATGTACCTTTATCACAGTTACATATCTGAGTTTTAAACTAGAGGGTCCACAGCTCCTTCATGTAATCATTGCTCTACTGTGGAAAGTACCGAGTCTATTCACCTACTCGGTCACCTACTGTGGAAAGTACTGAGTCTATTCACCTACTCGGTCACTGCTATGATTAAGATTTTATTTGATCCTTCAGCAACAGTGCCAAAGAATTAACTATGAAGAGTTAACAGAATATCCATTACGCATCCACTCTTTCCTAATCTTTCAATATTTCTTAGTGTTAATCATCACCCATTACATCATGCTGTCTGTATTAGAAAGATGTCACCTTTCAGCAGATGTGGAGTTTATTCTGGTGGATCTGAATAGTATCTTTATTTTGTTTTGTAGTTGTATTTCTTAGCCCAGCAGCAATTATCTACAATTATACAACAACCCTCCATTAATATTCCAAAACGTGCATGCTGATTGGTCAGCATGCCCGTTGTAAATCAGACTTATACTAATGGAAAACGGTCTGGTCGACTAGACTTTTTCCATTAGTATAAGTCTTTTTTTTTGTGTTGGACAGCAACGGAGAACAGAAGAGCTAACATAGCGAGATTTAACATAGTGAGATATCTTAAAAAAAAGCAATGGAGCTCTTCCTTTCTCCGTTGCGTTTTTTTTAAAGCTGTCTCGCTATGTTAAACTTGTTTAACATAGCGAGACAGCTTTAAAATAAGCAACAGAAAAAGGAAGAGCTCCGTTGCTTTTTTTTTAAGATATCTTTCTATGTTAAACTCTTTTAACATAGCGAGACACCTTTTAAAAAGCAACGGAGATCTTCCTTTCTCCGTTGCTTCCACACACAGCTCTGATGTACTGCGTAACCATACGCATGCGCAGTACATCAGAACTTCCACAGAATACTGGACAGCTGCAAAAGGACAACAAGGAGGTATTATACAATGCCATTATTTAAGAAAAGTAAATATTTTTTTTTCTTAAATAGTGTCGTATAATAGCAATAACCCACTTCTGGGTGTGGGTAATGCTGGATTTACCCATGGTTGTCTTTGTTTGGCCATGGGTTATTGCTTAAATAGCTGTTATAAAGCATAATATAGTCTCCACAGGTGTGCAGCAACAAGCAGAATCCTGGAGCACCACGATTAAATAGCAGTCCTGCATTTGCAGTTCACATTGTTCCCCATTCTTTCACAGAAATAACTGAACATCAATATATTTCATCATGGCAATAAAAACACTGAAATAGTTAAAAGAGACTGTGTTTACCTTATCTCTTGTTTTTATTTCATGAACAATTTCCCAACTAGAGACACTCAGATGCAAAAGTTAATGCAAAATGCAAGCATTTACTTAAATAATTAACACATTTATCTTATTGTAATAATACATAATTGTAGTTGGCAGTGCTTAAGTAGAAATGCAAATTACACTGAGATCTATATTAAGTGCTTAGCTTTTGTAGTGCGATAAAGATCTTTCAGATTATGATTTGTATTCCAGATTTGCTATTTTAGAACTTTTACATTCTTTAAGTACTGTGTTCATCATATGTATGAAACAGATTTGAGCATAAATGGAAGAATACTTGCTAATGCATTACAGTGCACTTAAAGTTTTCTTTTCTTTTTTTTTTATTGCTGGCAACACAATTTGTGGCTATTCACTGTATCACATACATTTTAAATGTACTTTCCATTTCCCCTTATAACATAATGGTGGCATTCAGAAGCAGTTCGAACATGACATTTTGTGAATCAGGATGATAAGTAGTTATGTATGGGGTGAGTTGATTCAGGATCACAAGTAGTGTGATTGCATTTATGTTATTCATGACATGCAAATCACTGTATAATAGCATGCAGATGAGTGTTATCATGTTAACAAGGCTCCTTGCATATGGAGATGCCAAAAATCAGACATGGAGGAGAGAATCAGAGAATATGAATCCATCACTAACAGATCCAGTGCTAATCCACTATGAACACCCAGATTTCTTGGTGTATAGCAGCAACATTTTCACTATGAATAGCAGCAGCCTTGGTTGAGAAGCAGGTATTAGTGCCCACTCTCAGAGCTAGTGCCATTGATGTTACAAGACATCATCATCATCAACAACATAATGTCCACCAGTGTCTGGCATACCATCACCTCCAAGACAAAGACATAATCATCTGTAAATGTGTTCACAATACAGGAGTTAGTAGGCATGTGCAACTCACACATGGAGTCATGGTGAATGCATTAACTGCCTATCCCAACAGATATGAAGCTTTGTGTAATTTTACCCTTTCCTACTATAGGGACCTTTCAGGGTCTAATAGGGGACATGTTAGGAGTTTCACCAACATCAGAGTTGTGACTCATACCAGTTATTTGATGTGATGCTGCAATATGAGAAGGAGTGTATATGGTGTCCATGGACAGTAGTGGAGATAACCGCCACTATGTGGGTATTTTACACCATATCCCATTTGCCAGAAGTGCTGAGAGTCACTGTTTGCACTCAAGTTCTCAACAAGGCAAGCCTGCTCCTCCTCCTGTTATCTGCTCCATCAGCTGCAAAGGTTTCCCCTCCAGCAATATGCCTGTGTCTCATCCAGACAATGTAATTGATTCCTGCATCCAGCATACATGTGATCTCTGCCAACATTTCATGCAGTGTGACCTCCCATAAGACCATTTACTTGATAGGTGTACATATTGCCATCTCCATTAACCAGAATACACAGTTCTCATTGATGTAGGCAGCAACACACTTATAATTGTGTCTACTGGTTTATTGTGGTGGTGATGCTGGATATGCCTTGAAGATTTTACTTTCTGATCTCAAAATACTGAAATATCAAATTTCAGTATCTGGAGATGAGAATAACGAAAAATGAAAAGCAGAACATCACTATACTAAAAGTTCATAATATCGAATTTTCAGTATGCAATGTTCTGCTTTTTAATGTACCCTTCACCACACAATCAAAAACACAAACACAATCTTCCTCACTATACCATCACAAACCAAAACAGCACACATGCCAACAAAACCTAAATAATCAAAGTTTAAGCAGGGGGACAAGCCCTCCTGCACCCTGCACACCCCTGTTACTTATATATACCAATTCCGAGGTCGCACTACCACAAAAAAACAACAAACCTACTGTTACATGCCCTACTATTGAATATTATCAAACTTATACCCACAAGAAACACACACACTACACGTGTACATAAATCACCACTGACAAAACTTACACACAAGCACTCTCACCTAAATACCACAACCTACTCCTGAAACATCCCAAAAAATTAAAACAAAACACATTTCTATCCAAAACTCTTGCACACTGCAAACCTACCTGAATCTCCGAACATAACCACACATCAGTCACCATGTCTACAACCTAGAACCACTAAATCTTAAACAGACAGCATATTATGCAGAACAGACCACACCACAACTACTTTGGATTCGGCAACCTCAGATTCATCATTATGCAGTTTCAAACAATTGCACTTTCGTTAGTCTCATCTCGAGATACTGAAATTCAGTATTATAGTATTTCGAGATTTGAAAGTAGAACAATCTTGAAACAATAGCAGATAACTCTATTCAACCCATCTTACCATAACTGAGATGATGTACATCACCTCACATTCAGAGACATGAAACACTTTTGAAAGTTTCTGAACTCTTGAAATTGTGCTTCCACTGCTTGCATGCATCACAGAACACACATTGCCAACTATATCAGGCAGAATATGCAGTTTCCATTGACATAAACAACAGCTCACTTATAATGGTGTCCACTGGTTTATTGTGCTGGTGATTCTGGCTATGCCTTGAAAAAATGGATGATGACCCAATTCAACCCCTCCCCCCAGACCATAGCTGAGATGGTGTACAACACCTCACGTGCAGAGACATGAAGCATTTTTAAAATCTTGTGGACTCCAGAAATTAAGCTTCCACTGCCTCCTGGATTCTACAAGCCTTACACAGTGTGCAGGATTAGTGCAGGAGCTTTAGCAGGCAATATGTCTGCAATGCGATCCAGGAATAGCCTGCAGGAGCATTCACGAGCACTCCTGCACTAGTCCTACACAGACTAAGCACATGTATGCAAATCACCCCATTTGCAGGAGAAATCCATGCAAGTGAGGTAAAATTGTGATCTGGAAAGCTTGAAACTGGCCGTGCAGGACTAGTGTAAGATGTAACCGAGTACATTTCTGCAAAATCCAAAACGGAGCTGTGACAGCTCCAAATAAAGGCTGCATATCACTCAGGAAACATGCCAATGGCCAAGTATAAGGCCATTGGCATTGCAAACAGTTTATAAAATTAAAAAAAAATCTACTTTTTTTTTAGCCGATCTCAGCTGTTTAAGCGTAGGGCAGCGCGCAAATGGGATCGGGGGAAAATAAGAAAATAAACCTAAAATAAGCATCCTAACTAAAATCATTACTCTGGCATGAAAGTCAATGGCAGGCAGAAGACAACATGGCCAATGAATAGTGGAGGATCAGTGAGAGACATGTAACTATGCATTAGCAGGCAATCCTATGCAAATGAGGGGAATGATAGTGAATCCCAGTTTTCTCCAGCATGCTAGTCAGGTCCCAACAGTATAAGAGTAGGAATAGCTTGGTGCAAGCCTAGGAGTTAGCTGACATCATAGGGATGTGTGTCAGGCATACTGTAAGTGGACTGGAGCCCTGTGGCTCAGGTTTGCTCCAAGCTAAGCACAGCTAAGCAAGGGGGTGTGTCTGAATCTGCCTAGCACTCTTTACATTGCCTAAGCAGGTGTACGTGCTGCTCACCGGGTTTTAAAGGAAAAAAAAAAAGTTAAACCAGGAAATATCAGCACTGTGCACATTTGAGCATTCTGTTTGTGTGGCATGTCCCCGTGCTTAAACAGGAAGGCAATGGGAAGGGAAAACAGCAGTAGGAATGTAATCAAGGAGAACTAGCATAGCTGGCAGGTGAAATGTATCAGAATCAGCCAATTACACAGGCAGCAGACCAGCCCAGCCCAGAACACTACTATAAACTATGCAACACCTTCCTCTCTGGTTTTTCTCATACTCTACACCACCGGTGTATACAAGCGGGGAACTTTTAACAAACAAAACAACAAAATGATAGGGGCTGCAGCAGGCAACATAGAACAACATGTGCAAGAGGCTGAGGGTGGTGAGGATGTGAATGCTGCTGATCAACCCACAGTGAGGAGATGGAGAAGAATGTACAGACCCAGGGTAACCTACCAGGGGCTACATGAGCTGGAGATAGTGGAGTGCTAGAGGGTGGACAGGGATCTCCTACAGCAAATTGTTGAGCTGTGCCAGCCACACCTGACACACTGAACTGACTGAGGGGAACCCATCCCAGTGGATACCAAGGTATGTGTAGGCCTAGGAATACTAGCCACAGGTACCTCCCAGAGCACAACTGGGGATATCATGGGGATCTCACAGGCATCAGCATCCAGAGTATTCCACCAGTTCCTGGATGACATGTCAGCACATGCCAGTGAGCATGTATATTTTCTCAACACCCGTAAGGTGTTGGCCAGCAATATGCATCTCTTCTACCGAATAGCAGAATACCCTGAGGTAGTGGGTGCTATAGACTGCATGAAGATACACATCAAAGCACCACTCAGTGATCAGGGTAGGGCCTACATCAACCACAGTGGCCTCCCCTCCATCAACTGCCAGGTCATGTGTGATGCCCAGGGCATTATAATGAATGTGTGTGCTGGCTGCCCTGGAAGCTATCACGATTCCCACATTTGGCATCTGATGCAGCTGTACCAGAGATTTGCCAATGGAGACATCCCCTATGGTCATCTAGTGGGGGATGCTGGTTACACACTGGAGCCGTGGCTGAAGACACCCATCAGAAATACACACACACGTGAACAAGAATGTCATAATGAGGCACATGCACAGACCAGACTTATAATACAGCATGTGTATACAGCATGTGTTTGGGATGCTCACAGTTCCGGTGTCTGGACACATCCGGTGGAGCCTTGCAGTCTCACCAGCTACATGTACTCAAATTGTTATGGTATGTGCCATGCTACACAATATGATCCTGCAGAAACAGCTGCAGCAGGAACAGCATAGGGCAGGGCCACACAGCCCCCCCACCAATGCCAAGGCCTGCACAGAGTGACTCGGAGGAGGAACAACCTGAGCCTGCCCCAGTAGGCAGATGGAGTTGTACCCAGTATGCCCTCACCTTGGTAAAGAGGCAACACATAGCACATACACTGACACAGTAGGGACCCAGGGAATGACACCTCTCTCTGACTTGCACATACAGTAAAAGGGATGCCAAACATGACACTACCTGTGCTCAGCCATGTATAGGGAGTGTACTATGTGCATCCGACATAGGCAGCCCTCCAGCAACATCCTCAGGTCTGGCACACCCACAAGGTAAGTCAATTAACCTAACAATTGCCAAATGGAGTAGAATGAATTGTTACCTGTATCGATGGTATGGATGTGAGCATGCAAGGGAATTGGGTGGCTGAATGTTATGGCAGCAGATAGTAGACACCCATAATAGCACCATGACATTTGTAACACATACTGGAGTCACCATAGTAGCCAGTACTTCACAGGGTGACAAAACCCACTGCAGGAGATGTGCTGGGTGACATTTGTGTCCATATGACTCACACATGCCAGTCAGGGTGGTTCACATACCCAACAACAGTCTCAGCCAGCACGATAGGTGTAGACAAACACAAACAGAGCCTGTGCTATGGCCTCTGTATGATGCCTATGGGTAACCTCCCGCCCAGGCCTACACAGACAGACTACAGCAGGTCAGGCAGTGGGATGTCAGTTCTGAAGGGTAGGAAGTCAGACACTAATATGTAGGGAATACAAAGCTAAGACCTGTAGTACACTGATATGCCTCTAGTCAGTATGATAGGTTAGAATACAGAATGAAATGGAGTACCTGACATTCCATTACAGTCATAGCAAATGTGCGCAAGTGCCAGGTGTGCCCTCCCATCCTATGTCGACATGTAGAAACAGAAAGTGTGCCCCCCAATCCTGTGTAGAAATGTAGTAACAGTCAGGTGTGCCCCCCCAATCATGTGTAGAAATGTAAAAACAGTCAGATGTGTCCCCCACAACCCTATGTAGAAATGTAGTAACAGTCAGGTGAGTCCCCCCACACTTCCAAGTAGACATGTAGAAACAGTCAGGTGTGTCCCCCCAATCCTGTGTAGAAATGTAGTAACAGTCAGGTGTGCCCCCCCCAATCCTGTATAGAAATGTAAAAACAGTCAGTTGCCCCCCCCCACAACCCTATGTAGAAATGTGTTAACAGTCAGGTGTGCCCCCCCACTCCCATGTAGACATGTAAAAACAGTCAGGTGTGCCCCTACCTCCAATCCAGCGTAGAAATCTAGTAAAAGTCAGGTGTACCCCCCACCCCTATGTAGACATGTAGAAATAGACAGGTCAGCCCTCCCCCCAATCCAGTGTAAAAATTTAATGACATTCAGATGTGCCCCCCCAATCCTGTATAGAAATGTAGTAACATGTATGAGTAGGTATAATATGAGTGGAGCACAGATGCCCAGAGGTGGTCAAGGTAGCAGGATAGGTTGTAGCATTTGCACAATATGTCTGTGTGTGTTAGGATGGTGTGTGCTTCATAATATGTGAGAGTGGTCAGTATGTATACCTGTTGAGGTAAGATCTGGTGGCCATTGCCCACTACTGCTGATAACAGGGGCAAGTCCTCACGACTGCAGTGCCAAAGACAATCCCCACCAGTATAACACATGCTAGCAGTAAGCCATTGTAAATGTATGGTGGTAATATGTGTCACCATCTGAAAGACTGACATGACATGGCTGTTGGGCTAGATATACAAGCAGTACACAGGGGAAAGTACCCCAGACATACGGTGTATATTGTGTCACTGTAAAATGGAGACACCCTTGGATTTGTACATGTGGGTATGCATCACAGTAACTGGACCTGTGGTAGGGGATACCAACTGGTAAACACCTGCAGATCACAAAGGAGGTAGGACGATGTATTTGGAATTAGCTGATGTACATGCACATGCCAGCATAACTCTAATGCCCCATACATATCTGTGTGTCCAATGCAAGTAGTGTCCATAGCACACACGCACCCAGCCACGCAAACACCACTCACAGGCACCTCTCTGGCAATATCCCTGCTGTGGGGAATGGGTACAGTAAGACCTCACCTGTATATGGCAATAACGGAAGACTACAGCATGCAGTGCTGATGTCCCATGCAGGTGTGTCCCTAGCTGTAGCTAACACCCTGCCAGCATCCACACCACCTGATCAAGACTGATTGAAGGCATTGGCATGAACAACTATCACACCTACCCTGTCACCCCAGTGGAATATACTGTATGGTGGTCTGGGACTGTAGGACTGACAGAATGCAATGCCCTGTCACATCTGGCCTGCACCAATACCTAATGCCCCACAGGCACCTGCCAAAGGCCCATGTCCTACATGTACTGACAATGCATGTTATGTCATGGACACCCAAATAACAACATAACACATTCCACATAAGAGATATGCAAGGCCATGTGGACAAAGCACAGTGACATGTCCACCATGTCCCACTGCATGAACTGTGGCCCAACACTAACACACACCTGTGATGTGGTGATACCCTTAGGAAAGTGTCAGAGAATGTATGCATAATGTATGGAAGAGGTTAGAATGACACAGGGGAGTGTGGGAGCATGAGCAGCATGGAATGTGCAGAGTCTGACACCAAGCTGTTTGCACACACTATTCCTGTCTGCAAACACATAAATGGGTGGCTACACAGCTGCCCATATACCACAATAGGGTAAATGTCCTGACCCATGGCCTCTGCCTCTGGCTAACCTGTGCAAATCTGTACAGCTGTGTCACATTGCCACAGCAAGATAAGGCCATACTGCCATGTTGATGTGCGGACAAGTATGGGATCCTGTGCCAGCACTGTACCAAGGTGCTGAACTAGATACAGAAACCCAGCACCAAGTGTCTGTAACACCCCTCCAGAATGGCTTAACTTACCATGAATACGTAGGTGTCTGCCCACAATACCAGACACAGCTGCAGTCACCCTTGTCTCCCAAGTCATCACTGTGAGCAAGAATGTCTACCTGACAGTACATGAGTACAGAAAACATCACTGTGTATAACAGTACACATGTCTGAATATCTCTGCTAACAGCAGTACCATGCAGCTGAAGCAGCACAGACACAATCACCTACAGTACACACTATCCCCTGCACAGTCTGTCCCCATATTGCCAAATGATCGACGGATACCCTGCAGAAACAGTATGCTACCTGAAGGTGTACAACACTAAGTTCTGCACTGCAGTAGAAACTACCAGGAATTGGTCCACACATTCAATGCAGAAGGGCATACTGGGCTTGCTCACACACTTAGAGAAATGAAGGCAATGTCAGCCAACAACATACCAAAAGGTAATACTGGGCATGCTCACACACTTAAACAAATAAAGGCCATGTCCGCAAAAACAGTGGACCAGACATATCTGGCAGTTGCAGATGTTAGTGCAGACACTCCTCAGTTTGCAGCACTCATGCTTTGCACACACACTGGATAGGAATACAGGCATATATCCAAGGACAACACTCTATAATAAGCCAAAAGTAGACATACACAGATGTGTGGCAGTGAGTGACTGTCACAAGGGGACATCCATTATGAGGCCTATCCCACCCAGCACACAGTCAAATGGCTACAACCACATGAGGTTCAGATATCACTCACTGTAGACCTTAGCCACTAGTATCTGTCAGCATTAAGAACTATGTGGTGCAAGTGCTAGCTGTGCAACATGACTGTACAAGGAAGTAATCATCTAGCAGCTGTATACACATACCTGTGGAATATAACCATCTGTGTGCCCGCATGTGGTGTTTCAACCTCTAGTTGAATGGGTTATGGCCCATGCACACACACACACACACACACACACACACACACACACACACACACACACTCTGCCCTCCCCATAGCCATACTATGATAAGCCTGCTGAGGTCATCCACTTTGAAATACACCCTAGTGAAAGGTGGAGGTCAGTAATCTCCATGGCATGTCCGATAATTCTGTACCGCTGTAGTGTGATAAACTAGTTAGGGAGGAGTTCTAATCCCAGACATGGCAAGTGTTGTGTGTGTGTGTGTGTGTGTGTGTGTGTGTGTGTGTGTGTGTGTGTGTGTGTGTGTGTGTGTGTGTGTGTGTGTGTGTGTGTGTCACTGTCTGTGTAATGTGCAATACTTTCTAGGCTAGTCACACTCACTACAATTCAAATACCCTACTTTGTCAAGGCTGCTGATGTCATACACTGTGAAATACACCTTTTGGAAAGCTGTAGCTCAGTAAACTCTGTGCCGTGTCCTATAACTGCGTACTGCTGTAGTGTGCTAAACTAGTTAGGTAGCAGTTCTAATCCCAGACATGGCAACTGTGTGTGTGTGTCACCATCTGTGTAGAGAGCAATGCTTTTTAGGCTAGTCACACTCACTACAATTCAATTGCCCTGCTTTGTCAAGGCTGCTGATGTCATACACTGTGAAATACACCTTTCAGAAAGGTGTAGCCCAGTAATCTCCATGGCACGTCTGCTGTAGTGTGATGAACTAGTTAGGGAGGAGTTCTAATCCCAGACATAGCAAGTGCGCGTGTGTTTGCGTGTGTGTGTGTGTGTGTGTGTGTGTGTGTGTGTGTGTGTGTGTGTGTCTGTCTGTCTGTCTGTGTAGGGAGTAATGCATTTTAGCCTAGCCACACTCACTATAATTCAAATGCCCTACTTTGGCAATCCTGCTGATGTCATCCATTGTGAAATACACCTTTGGGGAAGGAGTATTCCAGTAATTCCCATGGTACATCCTATAACAGCTTCATGTTGCAGTGTGATATAGAACTCTGGTAGGGGTTATATTCCCACACATGTCTGTTGTAGATGTTTTGTTTATGTTTCAATGTCTGGGTAGGGAGCATTGCATTTTAGCCTAGCCACACTCACTACAGTTCAAATGCCCTACTTTGGCAATCCTGCTGATGTCCTTCATTGTGAAATACACCTTTAGGGAAGGAGTACTCCAGTAATCCCCATGGTGCTTCCTATAATAGCTTCATGCTGTAGTGTGATATAGAACTCTGGTATGGGATCTATTCCCACACATGTCGGTTGTGGATGCTTTGTGTGTGTTTCAATGTCTGTGTAGGGAGCAATGCATTTTAGCCTAGCCACACTCACTGCAATTCAAATACCCTACTTTGGCAATCCTGCTGATGTCATTCATTCTGGAATGCACCTTTGGGGAAGGAGTACTACGGTAATCTCTGTGGTGCATTATATTACTGTGTAGTGCTGTAATGAAATAAACTTGTTAGGTAGGAGTTCTAATCCCAGACATGACAGGTGTGTGTGTGTGTGTGTGTGTGTGTGTGTGTGTGTGTGTGTGTGTGTGTGTGTGTGTGTGTGTGTGTGTGTGTGTGTGTGTGTGTGTGTGTATCTGTGTTTGTAACTCATATCCTGTGTAGAGGTGGTTATGAGTGTGTAACAACTGGGCTCAATATGGAGTGGGTTTTGCAAATTTCGTATATGGTGTCCCTAGTATATATCAAAATGTCCACTGTACAGGGATAATAGATGTGAAATAGACAAGAGGCTGGGGTGCAAATCCATACCCCTACATGTGACATCAAGGCTAGGCAAACAAAGTTAGCAACCCTAGTACTACCCAGAGAACACTCTCAACACATGTCTCATACACACACACACACACACACACACACACACACACACACACACATGCACACATGCACACATGCACACATGCGCGCACACACACACACACACACACACACACACACACACACACACACACTTGCCTCAGCAACAGCTGCTGTGTTGGTAGTACCCTGCATATTGTCCGCTGATAGTAACCATGGTGTGATTATAGTGGGCTACAGAGGGCATGTCACCATGTCCATCTCTCCAATAGGCATGAATATGCTGACACTGCACCTTCCCCATGTTCCTCACTGGGCACCTGCAACACCTATGGTGCCATCAAATGTGACCCACAAAGGACATACCATGGCTGAAAACATGCCCTGTATGGACAGATGCCACTGACACCAGGGAATGCCAGTATCATGCTATCAATGTAGGTGTAGGGTAATCCTGCTGTCCATTACCAGTTCCCACCTCTTGAGGCCAGAACTGGCACATCTGATGATAATCCGTGTACAAAACATGGGCTAGACACCTCAGGTACAGTTCCACATGTCTCTGTACATGCATGTGGGAGGTGTGCACATCCGAGACACCTTCCATGTCATGGACTAAGGAACACATACATGGCAAGCAATGCACAGCATTTGCCACACACAATAGTCACCCAGGTGACTGGATGGTGAATGCAATATCCACATGTGTGGGCAAATCCAGAAACTACACCCCTGAGCCACAATGCAGACCATTGTCATGTGGGCTGATGCCAAGGTATACCCATCACCTAGCCTTGTATAGCTGTCTGGCACAGTCGACCACTACACACCCGTGAAGTACTGCACCCATGCATGTCAGTACTGGCACTGTGTGTGTGTGTGTGTGTGTGTGTGTGTGTGTGTGTGTGTGTGTGTGTGTGTGTGTGTGTGTGTGTTGTTTGATGTGTATGGTCGTATTCACACTCACTACAACCCCATTGGTGTAGTGAAGTACGCTGTCTGTCAGACACCTCCACATACCCTTTGCCCATATAACCTCTGTATGTCCCCTGTGGCGCATGTGATATCCGCACAGTAATGTGTTGTGGCAATCTCACTAGTGATGAGTTGTATTCCTGGCCCTGCCATGTGTGTCAATGTGTGCGCGTCCCTGTGAGAATGTGGCTGTGTTGATACTGGCACCTGTTCATGAGGACAGGCATGTGTACTACACCAACCGTATAGCTACCATATCCCTGTTGCAGATGCCACTCACTATCACATATACAGTTTGAGGGCTCCTCAACATGTAACCTATGTGGCATATCCAATAACTGCATAGAAATGTAATAGCAGTACATAGTCATCAGGGGTTTGATACCCTGTGCTGGTAGGTGTGTGACACAAACATGCTTAAGTTTAACTCTCCCACCCCTCACTGACTTTATTTTGCCTCTGTCTGCCTCTCTCACTCCCTCTCTGGTGGATGTGGAGACCTATACCTGCTTTGCTTAGGCAGCAGCATGTGTATTTTAATTGATGCTCATGATCAGCTGATGGCCTCTGCATGAATTGCAACTCTCCTCTAGCTGATTGCATGTGGAACAGCTGTGGTAACATTCCCATTTCCAATTGCATGGAAACACACTCCAATATTTAGGTGTTGGGCCTTTTCATTCACTGTGTGCAGGAACTCATTCTGTTGTTTGTCAAACAGCATCTCAGATGGATTGGGGATTTCCCTCTAACAACATACACTGTGGAAACAGGGC